>NW_027106788.1:123404-136753 GCF_000696795.3 Halyomorpha halys
CTAACTATAATGATATTAAAACCCCTTTATAATCTTATGCTTTAAACAAAAATCGTATATAATTCTAAATATTTATAAATATAAAAAAAATTTAAGATGGTGACTGTTTGACAAGACAGATGTCAGGGTATGAAGAAGGGGAATGATATCTCATCATAGGGTACTCCTTTAACTTGACAAGTTATACCTGCCTGTTAACTTCAGTTGAATTATAATAACAAAAATCATACAGAGCATACACAAATAATTTTTTTAATCAATGTATGAATTACCTTAGGATCATCAGCTTTACAAACACCGCTGATTGTATCTAATAAGGAGAAGCCAGGACTACAAGAACAAGCATAAGTACCGTTGAGGTTGGTACACTTATGAGAGCATTGGTGGGCTCCATTGACACATTCGTCCACATCTGTAACAATATAATAAAATTAATTCATCCATAAAAATTGAAAATTAATTAAATTATTTTGAACTTTTAGTACCTTTGCATTTCTTCCTATTGTCTGGATCAATGGTATATCCTCGATGGCAACCGCAGATAAATGCTTGTTTGGTGAGATTCTTACAGGATTGTTCACAACCACCCATTGTTCCATCACCGGGGCACAAACTTCCATGATCTGAACAATATAAATGTAAAAATAAATTAAACATAATAGTTTACACAAAAAATTAAAAATATATATTCAATTATATGAACTATGAATACTAACGACAGCTGATCTCATCTGAGTTGTCACCACATGTATCAGAATAGTCACAAACATTATCTTCAGGAATACACTTTCCGTTGTCACAAGCAAACTCTTGAGGTGTGCAATGAGGTCGCCGTGGTGGTGAATAGCACAAGGAGTGATTGTTCTCATCAGAAGCATCCCCGCAGTCATCGTGACCATCACACATGACATCAAATGTAATACATCGGCCGTTTTCACATTGATAACGTCCACGGCCAAAGCAAGATTGAACATGAGCTACAAAAGTATTATACTAGTAATAAAAAGTAGTTTTTATTAAACCATTTAATATATTTGAATGACTTGGAGTAATTATGGGGCAAGCCACAATTTTGAAAATTAAAATTTTGTGTAAAAAGCTCATTTGTTTCTCTATACAGCTATTTATTGTGTTAGTTTGCTTAGCAGCATGATTCCAACATATATACCAATAATATTATGAAATGTAGACTATATAAAACACTAAATAAGAATTGCAAAATTTTTTGTAACTGCTCAAGTAAAAAATTTATGTCATCTTGCCCAAGGCATTCATATAATTTTATATGATAATTAATAATTAATATAAAATAATTAAATAAATAGAACACATATGGCTTTATTCTAACAAGTATGAGGTAGATGGAGAGTTGAGGAGGTCGAGAAATAATTTATCTATAAATAAGGTTAATGATGAGGTTTTGTAAAGGCGTATGGGTAGGATGATGAAGGATTCTTTATAAAAAAACAAGTAAAGGGTGATAAGTTTGATGATTTGGCTAAGTTTTATGGGCTTGGGTGTACCATAATACATAGCATAAAAAAAAATTGAAGGGTTTCAGTTTGATTTAAAGGAGAGAATGGATGAGGATTGGCAAGTGGAGATGGAAGAGAATTCCAGAAGGATATTGCACGTATGACGAAGGATTTGCTGAAGGAGGCCGTTCTATAGAAGGGCCTATATAAATCAATTGGTTGGGATCTGGTGTTTAATGAATGGATGGATGGATGAACGAAGAGTGAGAAGATCAAGGATATAGGTAGGTTTTTGATTTTGAGAACTTAGAATAGGAAAACACCAGGTATTGCCTTGAGGAGGTTGGATATAGCCTCTTCAACTTTATATACCAATGGAGATATGAGAACGCTGGGGAAACCCAAAGATAAATCTTACGAAGTAATACATGAGTTCTTCAGCCCTCTGTAGAGCAAGGAACCATAGTCGAAGTGGGGAAAATGAGAGAGGATAGTAGAAGCTGACAGGTGTTTTGAGGACTGGAATCACGGAATCTTAGGAATTGTTTAAGTACAGTTATGGATTTGCGTATGATCTGGGAAATACGATCATTCCAGGAGGGGTGTTGGTTGAAGGTGACTCCAAGATTTTCTATTGTAGGATACAAGATTTACTGTAGAAGAATACATAGTTTCTTCTTGAGCATACCAACACATACATATACATCTCTCAAAACATATTTGCAAACCTACATAATTCATCAAACACAGGGCCCACATTGCCAGATAGTAGGCACTCAACATTAATTTCCAACTTACCACAAAGTTCTGGAGCTTCATCTGACTTATCACCACAATCATCCATTCCATCGCACTTGTCTTGGTGGGATATACAAATATGGTTGTCACACTCAAACATAGTTTCCCTGCAGTAGCGGCCGTTCGGAAGTGGAGGACAGCCCATCTCATCACTCATGTCACGGCAGTCAATATCTCCATCACAGCGGAAATAGGAGGCAATGCAATGGCCACTTGCACATTGGAATGTTCCATTCTGTAACAAAAATAAAATTAATAAAAGATACTGGATTCTCAAATTAAATTTTGTTTCATGACAAATGTTAGTTTGACCCATTAATTAGTTAGTTGATTAGTAACATTCACTAGTCATCAGTACATAAATTTGATAAATAAACGTTGATTACCATTTAGTAATTCTCTGCTATTTTTTTTTTACTTGCTATGTTTGAGGATATACAGAGTGTTCACTCCACTACACTTCCAATTTCCCCAAACCCAACAATTTTGATTTGATTTCCACCAGGGCATAACAATTGCATGTTGTTTATCTTTTCAAAAATTACATTCAGTTTTTCAGATTACTAAGAATGGAAATATAACTCATGTTACAGGAAATTCCAGAGCTAAATACACTAGAGAATGTTGGAAAGTCAACAATGCCCTCAAAAGATAGACCACATGCCAATTTTGTAACCCAGTGAAAATTCAATCAAAATAAAAAAAAAAAAAAAATGAATTTAAGGATAGTTTGCAGGTATAGTGTATAGTCTAGGTATAGGTATAGAGATATAGTATATAGTGTAGATATAGAGGTATAGTTTAAGTTCCTTAATAATGTCCTTCAGGCATTCTTTTTAAATACCCATATCACTTCAGGCATTTTTCCTCAATCTCTTCCAGAATATTTTTTTCAACTTCTATCTTTTTTTTACTGTAACATATTTTACTTAATCCATTCTGGATATTCCTACCACTCTTTGCTAGTAGTCCATTTCTGTGGCCAGAAGTTCCTTCCTTTGATTACCTTTTACGGTCCAGGTTTTTGCTCTATTAGTCATATTGTGTACAAATAAATTAATTCAAATAAATAACTACGAGATAACTTATAGTTTGTGGACACTAGAGTTAATCACCATACATGTAATTAAATAAATCACTTGAATTTTTCTTTACCTTGCATTGGAAGTTAGAGCAACCCAATTCATCAGAACCATCGACACAGTCATCATCGTGATCACACCTGTAATGCTGAGGTATGCAACGGCCATTGGCACATTTGAATTCTGATTCAGAGCAAGGTCTATAGGAACCTTTGCATAATGCTTCTGTTTCATCTGAATTGTCTCCACAGTCATTTTCAAAATCACACATCCAACGCCTAAAAAAAATTTTATTGATAAAAGAGAGTTTCAAAAATCTTATATAATTTAATATTTTATATACAACTTCAATTTTATACAATATTGAAATTAATATGATGAAATTTTTACTTTGGTATACAGCGGCTGTTAGCACACTGGAAATCTGTAGTTGCATTACACTTGAGACAGTTGGCTGGATCTTCATCACTGTTGTCTCGGCAATCATCTTTTCCATCACACAGAAGCCATTTTGGAATACACCTATAATTGCTTCGACCAGGACAACGCTGCCAGCCAGCTGTGCAATTCTTTTGTCTGAAATTATAAAATTAATGAAAATTGTATAGTTAATAAATATAATTGTATAGTTGTATAATTAATACAAATACTAGAACAAGCACAATAAGATATAATGTTACTATAAATTTGTTTTTAGTTAAATTAAAATGCTAATTTATTTACCTGCAGATATAAGCAGGCTCATCGGAATCATCACCACAGTCATTATCGAAATCACAAGTCCATAGTTTAGGAATACATCTACCATTTTTACATGTGAACTCGGTTTCATTATCACACTTCCTATTATCTGAAAATGGATACAAAAATTAAAAAATTAGCTTACAAAAATGAAAAACAATGGGAAACTCAATGGTTATCATAATGTGTAAGAGGAATTTTGTTATAATTTCAGAACAACCAAAGATAGGTAACAAGACAAGAATGTTTCTTTGGTCACCATCTCATAGTGGGAAAAATTACTAAATAGCTTAACAAAATTTATATCTCCTTTAGAAATGGAATTTGGAATCTTAAGCTATTTTGAACATAGAATATGAATTTATTGTAAAAAAAATCTTTTTTAAGATTTCACACCGCTATCTGCATCCATATTCAATTTATATGAATGCTGTCTGAGATTGTAATTGAATTTCATTTTAAAAAAATCTTATGTAAGGTTTCTTACATATTCAGCAATAGTATTAAGAATGGAGACTATCATGACTTACTCTGTCCATATGTAAATATCAATTATTTAATTTAGTTTCTTAAGTTTGAGGAGGATTCTAGAATTGGACATTGTTTCCAGCTAAATAAGCAATTCCACTCACTGTGCATTTGTTTAATAAATGATTACTTACGGCAATGGGCAGGATCTTCGTCTGAAGCATCTTTACAGTCTGGGTCTCCATCACAGACCCAAGCATTGAGGATACATCTACCGTTTGATCGGCATTTGAATTCTAAATCTGGACAAGTCAAATTGCAGTACTTTTCATCAGACCAATCAGAGCAATCATTGTTTCCATCACAAATAGTTGCCGATGCAGTACAGATACCATTGTCACATTGATACATTCCTGCTCTACAAGTTCGTTTTGGGCATTCCGCTGGTTCGTCAGAACCATCTTTACAATCCTTTTCCCCATCACATCTAAACAGAGGGTGCTTTGTTAGTTACAAAATGTATATACATTTTTTAAATTTTAGATTATAAATACAAGTTATACAGAGTGTATAAGCTCAAAGATACAAGCTGTAACTCAAGATACCTTCATACTTATATTGCTGTTGCCAGAGATGATTTATAGTTGGAGAGTGTTTTAAACCTTAAAACCATTAAACACTTAAACAATTTATTTTATTTTCTTAAGAGTGTTTTTGACTTCACAGGTACAAATACTTAGTTTCAAAATAATCATATATTTGTACGTGTGTGTTTATTTATAAACACTTAGATTAATAAGGATTAATTTTAGTAGCTTTTAAAATAGCATTATTGCTACCTAAAGAAATTTCAATTTTAGGAACTTTCAACAGTGTTATTTTTTTAAAATTTATTAATTATTGGTAGAAAGTAAAAAAGTTTTTTTTATTATTATTTATACAATACTATAAACTTTAATTATATAAGATATTAAATGTAGAAAGTATTGCATTGTGTATATATATATATATATATATAAGATATTAAGTCAAGATGGTATAATATTGTATATCTATGAATGTAAGTATGGATTTATTGGAGTGTTTATTTTCAGTTTACATGTGTATATTAAAAATTATAATCGAAATATGGTATTTTAATATTAACTCTAAATATTGATAAAATAATATACTAAAACCAATTAGGCCAGACTCCATGGCTATGTTGTAATATAAGCCAATAAATACATCTATCTATAAGCTCAAAGCAAAGAAAAAGAAAATTTGTAAAAAATGTTAAAGAGTTATAACCAAAACATGTATAAGTAACTGTCTTAACTAAAATGTATACATGGACATCTTGTTTATTTAAACCAATTTTTTAATTGATTTTAATATAGACCAGTGGTTCTCAACTCATAGAGCTAAGAACCACGGACCACTAAGCCAAAATTTGAAACAAATGCAGACCACCCCAACCCCTAACTAAGAGCAACAGGAGATCCCCAGAGAACATTTAAAATTAGGTTGTTTGAAAGTGCATTTTGTGGTACTTTTATAATACATTTAGGCCCTGAAACCTTTAATTAATACTCAGAAGAGGTAAAGAATAATATAGTTCTAACAATAAGTCCTCGTAAAAATTTTTCTGTTGACCATTCATATGGCTTTCGTGGCCTATTGGTTCGGAACCACTGGTATAGAATAATGATAAATCATGTATATTTGTTGTTGTAAGTATATAAACAAAATATTCTTTTACTTCATAAATTCTTGTTCGATTGTTGAAAACCATTAATACCTCAATATGCAATATTTGTTAAAGCCCAAAAGAGTATTTTCTTTTCTCTTATATTTTACTTCCAAGTGATTTTTTATTTTTTGTTAATTATAAGTTAATTTCCTTTTTTTTTTTTTAATAACAACTCAGTTTTTATTTTTTGTAATTAAAATTAAATTAGAATTTATTATGCAGTTAAGGCAGTTTGTTGTTTTGCGTGTATAATACAATTAAAACGGTGCGGCTCGTCACGTATACAACAACATTGCGAACTGCAATGGGATTAAGGCCTGCATAGGGACTAATAAGAGAGTCCGCAGCCTAGAGTCTAGAGGCTGAGTCGGAGTTAAGAGGCACCCACCAGCTCACCGACTTTCTAACTCACCAGACTACTTGGTTTTCAGGGGTTCACCTTACTAGTGACCCTCACCCAACATATCAACTCGACAACCACAGTTTATAAGAGTGGAAGTGAGAAATATAATCGATATGCGCATATCGACTCCCCCCGGCCATCTACTGTGAGTGACTTTTTTTTCTCCCATTATCTCATCCGGGTTCATATTTTTTTTTATTGCTTCTAAGTACTCAGATTAAGTAACTTATTATTTCTTGTGTGAAGAAAATTGTTTTTGGGTTTTACATTTATATCAAAATTTTTTTTTTACTTCAAACTCATTATTTTCTTTGTAACAACACACCAGTTAATTTTATTTGTTTATATTTTAATTTAATTAAATTTGTGTATCACTTGGAATATTTTTTTTTATTCTTTAATTTTCTTTTTGTGATTTCATTTCAGGTCCTCCGTTCTCTATATTTTGTGTAACCCGAACCAGCGAACATTTTTCTCTGGAGAAGAGGTTGGTTTTTCAGTTACGAAACACCCCTCGCCCCAACAATATTAATGTATGATATTAATGAAAAATTGTTTGTTAAATAAATTAATTGTTTGTAAAATGAAGAAAAATATATGTAACAACAAATTCAAAACATAAATGGATCATTGGAAATAGTTTATAGAGCCTAAGAAATAGTTTGTAGAGAACGAAGTATGTGGGAAATCCTTAGGTCTCCATAAACTATTACTTGAAGTGGTTTTATATAAAGTGAATAAAAGAATTTAAATAAAAGGAGTATAAAAATATCTTACTTCCAGAACCATGGAATACACCTATCATCATTGCCTCCGCATCTATGTTGCCCATTAGTACAATTTGCAATGCAGGTCTTCCCGTCTGATCCGAGTATGAATTGATTAGGACAAGCACATTTGAAATCTACTGGGCTTTGAGCATCACCGTATCCATCAGGCGAGGCATCGACTCCAGGAACAGGAGACAATAGACACAGATGAGAACAGCCTCCTGTATCAGATTCAAAATTAGTAACTGAAATATCATTCTTCAAGTAATTTAAAAATATATTGTGACTTACCATTATCACCTCCGCAAGGATTGGGATATGCCTGCTGTCTTAATGGGTGATATACATGAACATCATAAGGCCTATGTGTCGTGTTTCGTAAGACTTTATAATCGTGTCCTGCAAAAAAAAAAAAAAAAAAAATGTATCATTAAAACTTATTCAGAAAAAAAACATTAAACAAACAAATTTAGTAATTTATGGAAGAACTATAATAATCTGGTGACTTTCTCTTTTGATAATAATAAGATATTAAACAATTATAGCATTACCTATTTTTTTTAAGAGTGTTATAATGATCAAATATAGTAATTTCTAGAAGAATTTCATGTTTCTAATTTCATATACTATTTATCAATTGTACAACATTTAAGATGTAATCTCAAATCCTTGAGATAATACCTCATAATTATGGAAAGGGGATGTAACCATATTATTAGATACAAAAGGGATCTTTAAAAGATCATTCCATGATTATTTTTATACAAAAAATAAGATTTATAATCTTATAAATGTGCAACATGTTGCTATTGTACTGAAACACACCATTTCAATAATATAACATTATAAAAGTACAAACTACTATTTCCACAAAAGGAGGATAATGAAAAATCAAAGAATTTACATGCTTATAATTAGAGAGGAGATAAAATAAAAAATGTATAATTAACTAGCAATAATCTATAAAACTTTATGGCGGTAAATTAATATAACAGAAAAAAGTAAAGAATTTAAAAATTAAAATAATAGCCTACCATTGAACTTGTTAGCTCTAAGTATTCCCTTAAGATTCCAATCAGTCCAATAAATATAATCTTCGAACAATGTTATTGCAAAAATATGTGGAACTTTATCTCCTTTCAGGACAATATGCTTGTGCCTTCCTTCAAAGTCGACAGAAGCAATATAATCTAAATGAGCATCAGCAAAATAAATACGATCTGAAAAGAAGTCAATAGTGAGAGCATTCGGCCAGGCCAATCCATCTTCGTGCGTCAAAATGCGAGTCATGTTGGATCCATCCATACCCATTTTTCCAATAAATGCCTACACATTAAAAATTAAAACATATAAATTAATTTATAGGTAAATATAGAATTTATACAAATATAAACAAAATTTCATTCAAACTTCTAACCTGTAAATACCAACTAGTGAAGAATAGATAACCGATTCCAGGATGTACAGCAATGGCCCTCGGGTCCTGGATACCAGCCTTCAATGTCTTCCTATTGGTACCATCTAGTTCAGCGACATCCAAGTGTTTGCTATGACGATCCAACCAGTAAATCTTTCTTCCAACCCAGTCAACAGATAATCCTTCTAAGCCATGGCTGTCGTGTCGAATAATTGGTTCTTTTTCATTTTTTCCAATTTCAGTTCTATTAGAAAACATAAAATTATTATTTTAATAACCTCATTAAAAAAGGGAAGGACTGAGAAGAAAAATATTTTATTAAAATTTGTTGCTTTATTAAATCCTATGGACAAATTTACACTCTGTTGTAAAAGTGAAATTAATTAAATGTTTTAAGTGTAAATATGATTTTAATAACCTCATAAAAGAGGGGAAGTATTAAGGAGGAAAATATAAAATATTAATTAAACAAAAAATTAAAATAGAATTTGGAAGTAAAAAAAGTAGCTAAAAATTATATGTAAGCCAAAATGCAGGACATTTTGTTTAAAAATTAAAATTGGTCAAAAATCTTAACTATAATTTGAGCAAATATACTTTCACCTAAAATAAATTTCATACTTTTATATTTTAATAATTTACTATTATAATTTTAATTCCTTCAAGGTAACTAAAAGATGAGAACAAGTATATGGGTTCAAATTTCTACATAAAGTGAACAGATATACATTAAAAATACATATTACCACTTAAGAACAAGACCTATTGAAGATTAAACTTCAGCGGCAGAAAGAAAAAAACATTTTATATCAAATAAGAATAGTTTATAAACACTAGTTCACACTATTGATAGTTTTGAAAAAAACTATGCAAGGATGGATAGAAGAATGTGGATTTACAGGTCAATATTTTTAAAAATTAATTTTTCAGACTTATATTGACTTTCTTATTCAAGAATCCGTTCTTTTTTTTTTCTAAATATTAGCTAATCAAGGTTTATTTATTTATTTTTTTTATTATTGTTTTGATTAATAAAACCTTTTAAAAAATAAATGAAAAAATAAATTAACCTTCCTTGAAAGTTTAAAGATAGGTAGAATCCAAAAATCAAGTCTAAAATTAAGGCAACTTATATGGCATGTGTAAATTAATACTTCTTGTTTCATGTCCTAATTTCAGTGACACGTAAAATTTTTATAAAATTATGAGCCACTAAGTCACCTAACATTAGTTTATTATTTACTTTTCTACAGTCTACATTTCGGCTATCTTAAGCTATTTTTGAGTCTGAAATTACCTTTTTCAATTATACACAACTTTATATAAAATGTGATATAATTTATAAGTATGAACTGAAAAAATGTGTAGTATATTAGTGGAAAATTTAATTTCAGACAAAAATTGCTCATATAGCTGAAACATTGAACTAGAAAGATAATTAGGTAATAAACTTATTATGACATAATGGGTAATAATTTTATAACAAAATATAAATTTATATTATGATGTTTTTATGAGAAAATTTTCATTTTTTTTCCTACTTTTTATATTGTACTTAATATGCCCTTGGAAGGCATTTTGTAAAAAAATTAAAAAATTCAATTTTTTTTATTTTCGAGAATACTAATAGATAGTTTAATTTAGTTTTACAATACTACTTATCAGTAAATATAAAAGTAGTAATAACCTAAATATAGTCTTTGCAGTGACATCACAGAAGTATATAGTATTTCCTTTGTAATCATAATCCAGAGCGACTACGTTAGTCAAATCTTGATGGATCAGAGAATATGATGAGGCATCCAATGACATGTTTCGAATATAGTATTTGTTTGTGAAAACAATCCATGGAATATTCCTGTCTCTTCTTTTGCACGTGTGCTCGTCAGAAGCTCTAAAAATAAAAATACAATAAAGTAAAAATAAAATTTCACAAGTTCTTTATAAAACAGTTGAGTTGATAAGAAAGTATGAAACTTCTTTTATAAATTGAGTTCTTTAAAACATCTTATTTTTAAAATTTCAAATTAATCTATTACCTGTCATAATATGTTTCGTCGCATTTGCAATAATAAGAACCAGGAGTGTTAGAGCAGTATTGAGAACAGACTCCCAATTGTTCAGTACATTCATCGATATCAGCACAAGCTTTTCCATCATCAAGGAGTCTAAAAAGTATTTATCAAAAATTATATAAAAATAAGATTAGTAAGTAGGTAGGAAAGAGAAGATTATAAAATAAATGCTTGTTCATTATATTATTTAAAATTTAACTGTCATATCTTAATGCCAAATCCACACATATTAATATAAAATAGACAAGTGCCCCCATATATTTTCCTTTACAACCATGACTACTCAGTGCAGAAGCTACTATCACACAACTGGTGCTTGTATGATAATAGCTTTGAGTTTCCCATAGTGCACTATAGTTGTTACATTCCGCTAACTGTAGTGGCGTGGTGTAGAGAGTGGTTGACCAAAGGAATTCTTATATTTCGTCCTATGAATGCAACTTTATACCCATGGAACAAGTTCACTACACTACTTAAGTCACATTAATTTGATATAATACAATTATATCCTATCTTATTAATTGGTATATAATACAATTATATACCACAGTGATAGTAAAACATAAAAGTGTTGATAATATAATGTTTGTGTTATCTTCATTAATTCCGTTTAAAAACATGATTAATATGACAGTTTTGTTCAAATCGCATTAGCACCAATTCCAGTAACTTGCTGAAACAATGTAAGTCTAGAATAGTTTTTGTGTTTTTTTAATTTTAATTATTTATAAATTACAAAGATTGTTCGATATTTCAATCTTTTTTAGCCCAGGCCCAATTATTTCAGCCCTACAAGTTTTTTTTTTACTTGTCAGTGATAGTAATTGTTGATTTCTATAACATTTTAATTGTATTCATATGGTTATTGAAATTCGCGATTCAGTTGAAGAGGAATAAAAATTTACAATGATTTATAATTAAAATTGATTGAGCAGTATAAACACAATGAGTACTTACTTATAACCAGGATTGCATTCACAATAATAGCCAGTAAGAGTGTCAACGCATTTATGACCGCATTGGTTCACTTCCACTTTGGCACATTCATCAATATTACAATGCAATGGTTCATCAGATTCATCGCTACAATCTGCCACTTTGTTACAGACCCTTTGGTAGTCTATGCACTGGCCATTATTACATTTAAACTGACCAGTAGGACATGTTGTTTGTTCTTTCTCTATAAATATGACAAAATGGAAACAATAAATATAAAAAGTATATAGTCTATAATTTGAAGGAAATTTTTTAAAAACAACCTTTTAAGATTTCATCTTAATTTACCATTCTATTTACATATAATTTACCGTTCTATATTCTTCTTTAATACAATGTTAAAAGAAAAATTGATTATAGAAAACCATGAGCTAAAAAAGTATACAAAAATCTAAATTATCCTCAATAAAGAGTAAATTTAGTGATTTTTCAAATTTATTTAAAATATAATTTTTAGAAAATAAATAATTAAATGTTAGTGTTAATGTCATACACAGCAGTATAAGGAAAGTTGATCTAAAATTATTATAATATTTATTGTTGTAGATACATCTGATAATGAGTAATCCTGCTCTAAATGCTAAAATAAAGAATTTCAAGAGGAAGTATTAAGGATTGTTTTTTTTTTTTAATTCCTTCAAATTATAATATATTATATAAGCTTGTATTCATCCTTGGAAAAATAATCTTTGGTAACAATTTAAAAATAAAGTGATTTTGAAGGTTGAACCATATCAGGTATTAGTAGTTCTGAATTATAAATAACACTCACTGCAATCAAATTCGTCCGAGTTGTCACCACAATCATCTTCCCCATCACATTTATATGACATTCGTATACATTTAAAGTTTTGACAAGAAAATTCCTGAGGCGAACAAGTTTTGTAAACAGAATGGCATTCCTTTCCCTCATCAGTTCCATCACCACAGTCGTTATCATGATCACAAGTCCAGCCCTAGAAATATAAAAAATAGGGTTTTAATAAGATCAAAAACACTAAAACACTTAAAATATGATTACTAATTTTCCCCATTTTTTTTTTTTTAAATACTGAATTCCTCTTATTTTCCACAAAATTTTCATTATTTAAAAGTTTGAACATTGCTCTATTTAAAAAAAAAAAAAAAAATAATATTAAATAAGTAAAGAACAAATCAGAACTATCCACCTGTTCAAGTTTTTTTTTTATTTCTCTCATATCAACTTTTCTATTTTTACGTGTTATTACATTTCCTTTTAAAACTGATCTTTTATGTTGTTTTTTTTGTTGGCACAAAGTGGGGCAAAACAGTAAAACATCAGCAAATAAATAGTTGCCAACTATTTTTCATTTCTTTTTGAACCTGCCCTCAACCATCTCCTTCATATTTTGACAAATGCGGTCAATCCTA
>NW_027106788.1:136813-170757 GCF_000696795.3 Halyomorpha halys
TTAAAATAATTCAAATGTTATGGAAAAAGAAAGAATTTTTTTTTTAAAGGAATACTTTTGGAATCACCCTCATAATAATAAACAATGTAGAATACATCTAGTACACAAAATGCATCTTTGATTACCTTATTAATACACCTTCCGTTGCCACAGGTGAACTGGTCAGGCTCGCAAGAAGGTTGAGGAGGACAGTTAAGAGCAGTGGCGTTCTCATCAGCACCATCAACACAATCAGGATCTCCATCACAAAGCCATTTCCTCGGGATGCACTGAGCCCTGCCCCAAGCCTTATTGCTCTGGCAAGTGAACTCTGTTTCTTCATCACATTTTCTGTCATCTACAACCATTAGATATTGGTTCAGTCATAAAAGTAAAAAGTTTAAGATATTCAAAATTCATTTCTATATGTATTTATAACTAGCTGTGACCTGGGGTTTCACTAATGTTAGAAAATTTTTCAAAGAGTTAAAAAAAAAAAAAGTTTTAATATAATAATATAACTTTTAATTTCTATACAAATATATTTATACTTTTATGCTATGGATCACAATCTTGGGGATATGAACAATTTGTGAAAATTGGCCCAAAAAGAAATAATGGGCTCATGAGAGTTGGTAACCAAATATTTTGGAAGGGATGAGATAGGAAAATACCTGGTGGTAGCCCTTTCCCTCTCTTCCACGGAGATGCCAAGATATCACCCTAGCATAAAAGTTTAAAAATAACATTTAATTTTATTGAAAGTTAAATAATAATGATCATTAGAATTATTTTAAGGCATCTAACTGGCAAAAAAATTATTTATAAATATTTGGTTTTTATTTTGACATTCGTTTATTTAATTAGACCTGGACAAATAAAAAAAATTAACAACTTGACGAATGAAAGTTCATTGTGATAGTTTAAAATAACATATTGCATTAGATATATCACTGGTATATTTTATAGTTTACCTGGTCCAGAAAATTGTTTTTGGATTAACCACCTGCAATGTGTTTATATTTTTTATAACATGGAAAATTCATGATCATGTCTATTCCAATAAAAAATACCCAATAAAATAATATGGAAATATCTAATTTAATTATTATGGTTACAAAAAGTTATAACTGCTGTAACCATAGTTTTGAGAAACTATATAACAATGCTAGATCCTTAATTGTTCAACCAATGACACTGAAATTTATTTGAAAGCTAAACAGCTTTTATGTGAGTTATTTAAATGGGAAAACACAATTTTGTCAAACTAAGGCTACGATTTTTTTAATTTTCCATTTTTACAGAGATATATAGGCATAAAAAAGAAAATGTATCCATCTAACTATTTATATACCCATTTATCAAATCTAGACTAAAAAGAAAAAGAAATAAAAAACTTACGACACTGATGCCTAGAATCTTCATCAGAATTGTCCAGACAGTCATTGTCTCCATCACAAATATATATCCTTGGAATACAGTTGCCATTATCACAGGTAAAGAGATCACCGAAGCAAGTGCGACCTTCGCTTTTGCAGTATTCTGGGGGTTCATCAGAACCATCACCACAATCATCATCCCCGTCACAGTACCATGTTGCTGGGATGCATCGATGGTTAGGACATCTAGGAAAAGAAAACACCTGCTAATTTCTCAATAAATAAAAATTATTGTTTTAATTAGTTATTATATTTCACACATAAAGCCAATGTGGTCTGGCCCATTCATTGTTAATATTATCTTAATTATTTTAAATTAATAGATAATAATATCATATAATAATTATTAATAGATCACTTACATAAAATAAATACATCTGCAATTAAAGTATGAAATAGTAAAAGAAAAACAAATATTTACAATTAAATTAATTAAATAAAAAAAATAATTGCACAATGCTATATTTCTGACCAGATGAAGCAAAAAGAAACTGTATGATTGTAACAATAGGGATTGAAAAAAGATCAAAATCACCATCTTTATACTACCCTCATCCATCTCACTGAAGCTTCTTAAATAGAATCAGATCACACCAGGAACTTGTAATTTTTGTAAATATTGGCTTGTTGTAAATTTAATTTAAAATTTAAATAATCACAAAAAAAAATAATTTATTTATTTCTAAGCTACTAAAAGAGTAATATTTTACTGCTATTGACTCTTTTAATTTACCTTATTATTGGTATATCTCCAAATTTTTGAATTGCTAAAATTTTGCCATGACAAAAAAAGCTTAAGCAGCTACAGCTTTAAAATAATGAAAAATTGATTTTCCATAATTTTAGTAGAATATTTTTAAAATATTAAAACCTTATAATAGTAAAATGAGTACCTGAAACTATTTTGTGGACAAGTTGTTTTAGCACAATGGAACGAATCTTCATCGCTGTTATCTCCGCAATCATTATCACCATCACAGAGCCAATAAGGTTCTACGCATATATTGGTGTCCTGGCATTTCAAGTGGCCAGCTGGACAGGTTGTATTCTTTGGGCAGCGGTCATGAGTTTCATCAGAGGTACCATTGTCTTTACAATCGTTCACACCATTACAAACCTTAAAGCGGAAATTAAACATAAATCATTAAAGAACTGTGTTATAAATTAAACAAGTTATAAGAGTAAAACTAAAATTTAAATCTCTGGATCTAACATTGTAGAAGAATTACATGATTCAATGGTACAACAACAAATGAGAGTAAAAATTTAGAAGAATAAACCAGAACTACTGTTAAGATATTACAAGAAGATACCAACAAAAGTTTTATAGGACACAAATAGCATTAAAAACTAACCAGTCAATCATTCAAGAGTAAATTTTCTGATTGGTAATTTATGATTTAATACTATTACTCTATTTTTAAAACAAATTAAATTTTGACTGATGATATGAGATATGGTATCTCTGGTTTATATTATATTTTTGAGCCCTGCTGATAACTTATTGGCAAAAGATTGATCTAATAGTTGACTGCTATTTGAGAGTTTTATGACTTTTTGTTGCAATATTAAAATTATATCCCAAAAGCAAATATAAAAATAATTATTATTACAAAAAAATATAATACACTTTCTAAATGATATAAAAATATTACATACCTGTGCCATTGGAATACATCTTTGGTTCAAACAAGTGAATTCTCCTTCAGCACATTTCGGATAATTGCAATCTATTTCATCTGATCCGTCCTTACAATCATTTTCATGGTCACATTTCCAGGATTTGAATATACAACGCCCATTTGCGCATCGGAATTCATTAGGACTGCAAGAGTGGAAGGCTGGAATATAAAAGAGAATACAATAGGATATCAAATAAATATAATACATGATATAAGCTAAAAAGAAAAAACTACAACTAACCACAGAATTTTACATCTTCGTCACTGTTATCACCACAATCATCATCTCCATCACAAGCCCACATTCTTGAAATGCATTTACCGTTAGCGCAGACAAATTTGTTTCCTTCGCATGTAAGGTTTTTAGCAACACACATCCGTCCATCATTTACTAGCTTTGTATTATCATCACACTTGCATTCAGCCTGTAATAAAGTAGCTCAATGTTAATTACAAATAAATTTCAATTTTCTAAAAAGGTAATGATTAAAACCTTATCGATTTTTCAAGGTATCCAAGTTTAGAAGTTTTGAAAAATAGTGGTTATATTTAACTATTGGGGACGAAGTGCCAAACATGTGGAATAGGTTACTGTTTGAGATGGTAAGGGAATTTCCCTAATAGCAGAGAAAGTGCTACAGTCACCAGTGCAGTTGAAATAAGGAGAATCTTGCCATTTCCACCTCACTTCTGTCCAAGATAAATACAATTTATTATGACCTACCCTGTAGATAAAGTGTCCTACTGATGTACAATATCAGGATCTGCCTCTTAGACGAAGAGCTGAACAGAAGTACTAAACAGTAATCCATCATCCAAACAGAGAAAGCACCCCTTATGACTTGAAGTTGCTAAGAACATACCTTAACACTTTCAGCCATCATGGCCTCTTGGAGGAAGTACCTTTTTTTTTAATGGCCATCTTCCTGATTATTTCTGACGTATGGGAGGAGAGAGGGGTTATCTACAAGGTACCACCTTATTCTAACAATGGTGGGAGGTCAAGTCTTCATTTCGTGGTACTGCCACAGAAATAAAAGTCGACTCCAGAGGCTGCATTCAAACCAGCATCCCTGCAGTCATAAGTCAGTTAAAGTAGGCAAATTAACCCGCTTGGCTACAAAGAACCCAATTGGAGAAAGAACCATGTAGATTTCAAAATATTGAACAGTGAGCAAAAAATGGCTTCACTTTTTCTTTTCAAGGAGAGTAGGGTTATGCCACACCCCTGTATATACCCAATGACATAACATATTACAACATACTATTATCCTAAGTTGAGTAATTAGATATCAATATAATATTAATTTTGTTTTAAATAATATCATTTTGCTTAATTTAAGACTAGATGTAACAACATTACCTTTCCATGGAGGCCAGGGTGACAGCTCTTAGCACAACCTCCATTGTTTATGTGACATGGATTGACACTGCAGGTCTGTCTTTTAGGTGAAAAGACCTGAATGTCTCTCGGTGAATCATCTAATCGCTTTACAAGTTCCACCATGTTTGCACCTAATGACAAATCATCATACAATTTTAGATAATTCACTAGTTAGGCATGGATTTAAATTCAAATAAATTTATTAGACAGAAAGAAATATAAATTTAAGACCTTAAAGAATAGAAAAACCTTTTTAGTCGAGGAATCTTGATGGCTTTCGGAGAAAGCTATGGATTTTAGCTCTAGCATATTTTTTTAAATTGTATATATATTTGTTGATTTATTAAAAAAAAAAAGAAAAAGAAATTTTAATTACATGGAAACATTTCCAAAATACTTTTTATAAAATTGCTACAAATCTAATCTACACGGTTTGGTTTTCTTGTAGATAATGGTCTGATTTAGATGTTTATTTTCTGCTTCAGAGAAAACATGAATTTCTTCATGAAACATGAATGAGAACGTAACATGAATTTCTTACTATAGAAAGCTTTTTAAAAGTTTAGACTTGATTTTAAAAAGATAACTATTTGCATACTGGCTCCCAACATTATAATAACAATGTTCATAAAAATTTAATATAACATTGTAGTGCATCACTCAATACATGACAGTTAAAGTGAACCAAGAAGGCTGTGAAAGTGAGATTGGGGAGGCAAAGAGATGAAGGCCCTGAATGTTTTGAACACAAATTTATTTTCATTTTTGTAAAATAACAATAACATTTTTTACAAAAAATTATTTTTTAATTTTTCCAGACCTGATAGGATTACTATACTGCCATAACAGTAAGTATTATCATGACAGCAACAATGATTAATTGATTATGATTTCAGACCCGAATAAAGATTATTGAAATAAAATTACCTGTATGTTTTTCAGCTCTATAGACCCCTCTGAGCTGAAGATCAGTCCAATAGATGTAATCATCCAGAACAGTTATTGCGAATGGGTAAATTGTGGCAGATATAAGAACTTCTCTTTTAGGCGGACCATCTAAGTTTATTCTTTCAATTTTTTCTCTTACTGCGTCAGTCCAATACAACTTTTTGTCATCATAGTCAAGGGCAAGGCCACTAGGCTGGGAAAGATCTCGGTCAATTATCGCTCGCTTCAAAGAGCCAGCCATAGTTGTCCTGAATATTTTTCCAGATGTTCCAAATCTTCCCCAATCAGTATAATAAAGGGTTCTAAAATCAATTAAAACCATTTTTTAAATGTTGATATTTGGATAACTAAAAAGAACCTATGAAAATTTAAAGTTAAATAGTCATAATCAAAATAAAAATATATACAATAGAATAGAATTACCCCTTATGCACAACCTCAAGTATTAATTATTTTTAGATAGATGTGACAGTAAAATGAGCATATCATTCAAAGGCTCTTTTGAAGAAAATTTTAGAAATAAATATTATGAAACATGAAAATTATTTTAAATTGAACTAACCCATTGCAAGGATCAACTACGATTGCTCTTGGCCTTTCAACTCTGGTAATCATTACAAGGTCAGATCCATCCAAATTCATAGCGTAAATAGAATTATTTGATGAGTCGGTCCAATAAATCTTTTTCTGGGTCCAATCATAAGCGATGCCTTCAGGATTGATACCTCTCGTAATAAGAGTCGTACTTGGGGCTCCTGGGTTATCAGAGGGTACAGAGGCGATTTTAGCAAAAGGTCTTATTTGGGTATAGAACAGCTTCTTGTCAGCACGATCGAATTCGACTCCAACCACATTGGTAAGATTTCCCTTAAATTTTGAATATTCCAATGAAAATTTTTAAATTTCAATGCATGTATAGAATGAGATATATGATGAGAAAAAACTTACAACAGGCTTGAAAGGCACATTTGTAGACTTAGGATCAAGGTAAATAGATCTTATTTCAGTTCTCGTAGAGAATACAACATAGTCTAAGGTATTTTCACATTTTGACCCATCTACTAGCATTCCAGTAGAACAGTCGCATCGATATCTGAATGCATTGAGAGAGTAATCAGCAGGATAAGAGAAACACAATTGTCGGCAACCTCCATTACCTGATTCAAAAGCAGAAATATAACATACAGAAAAACTAATAAAACATAAGGAAAACAAATGAACCATTTTATGAAACTAACCTAGTTTTTTACATGGGTTGTTCTCATCTGGGGGTTGATTGTTGACGTCGTAAATTGCAATATCTCTTAAACGGTGTAGACCTTTCCGAACAGCTACAGGCTGTGAAGTATCCCCAGGGAGTTTTGAAGCTTTGAAAACTGTTTGTAGGTTTCTATCCACCCAGTAGACTGATCCCATATAAACAGCAATACCCATGGGATTTGGAAGATTACGACGAATAATCTAAAGAAAAAATTCATAGTTAATAGAATGAAAAAAATAATATTCATGAAATAAAATAGAAATAGATGAAATTAATCAAGTACCTGTCGATTACCACCACTGGAGGAAACCTTTTGAATCATGTCTAATCTAGCATCGACCCAATAAACATCATGCGTCATCATATCAATTGTAAGATCTCTTGGTGTACTGATTCCTGATGAGACGATCGGAGAAGAATTAGAGCCATCCAGGTAAGCTTTTACAATCCTGGGATATTGGCCGTAGTCAATCCAATAAAGCAACCTGAACGGCAAATATTTAAGTTTTAAATGTTTAAGAAGAAAGTTGAAAGATAAGGTATTTCAGAGGACATTTTTATAAATTTAAAGAATTAGGAAATAATCATTGATTGAGGAAAAAGGAATTGAAAAAAGATATAGAAAATAAGAAGATTTAAAATTTGTTTTCACGACAGCAAATCTTGATCTGTGAACTAATGAAGATCTTGGATTAAAAAAAACCAAATATCTTACAGTAGAGTGAAATAAAAAAAAAAGAATAAATCTAGAGAAATTTTTATTTTGTTACAATGATTTTAGGTTCATCTAAATCATTGACCTATAGATTAAGTTTTGCATTGTATTTTAATGTTTACCAAATATATGATTTGAAAAATATAGAGTTTTTTCTTTTATGAACCTCGGATTTACAGGCCCCCCGGGTTTATGTCTTGGTCCTGACAATAGATGGGGTTCTATTGCATTATCTATATTTTTTAAATAATATAACTCCATAAGTTTTAATAAATAAATCAGCCCTGTAACAACGCATATAAGACCTAAAAATGGAAGGCACTTACAGTGTTTCATTCCTAATATTACAACTTACACAAGAGACTAAGTGATCACTACGATGCTTCAAATACCTGATTTATCTACTGATTATAAATTATTCATTATATAGGTCTAATTATTCATTATATATAACTATTAGTTTTATAGCCTTGAAAGTAGAATGATTGTTAATACTGACCTCTTTATAGGATTAACTGCCAGCTCTTTGGGTGCATCAATTAATCCTTTCTGTAAAACCTTTCTGTTTGATCCATCCAGCCAGCAAACTTCAATGAAATTTTCATGAGGGAAAACATTTGCAAAATAAAGGTTTCCAGCAACCCAATCAATGGCAAGACCGCGAATACCATTAGAACCGATTCCGTCTTTAACAATGTGTTCAAGTCTTGTACCATTCGGCTGGATTCGGAATATTCCATTCCAAGGTCCACGATTGAAGTCCACCCAATAAATCCATTTTTGGGCAAAGTGCACATCAACATGTAAAATGTGGTGGCCTAAAATAAAAAGAACAATTATTACAATTACAAATAATAATTCAAAATAGTATGTAATAAAATAATAAATACATAAATTAAATATAACAATGTTCTGCTGTAAGTGTGGATCATTTTCTTGTCCTTAGTATTAAAATATAAATTTTTATATAATTTTAGGAGTATCCTTTAAAGTTTGAGGAACATATTTTTAAGAAAAATATACTAATCAATGATACTTATTTCATACTGAAAGAAATTTTGGCTTGCCATTTTTTTTTATTTTGCTTTGACATCTTGTAACCTCTACAAGCCAAGAGAATATTAAAATATTAATTACTTTCCCAGACCTAATTTCTAAAAAAAGTAACTTTGCACCAGAAATTGGTTTATAGCAATTCTCTTCATCGGCTATGGCAGCTTTGAATTGCACCAGTTAATGATTCTCAGTTGTTTACAAGTAATTTTAGAAAGAGGTGCAATGATTCGCTAGTTACTCATAAACTTTGCTCCACTTTTTGAAAATTAAATGCACAGATATCAACAGAAAATTTGAAGAGAATTAAATTTTATAAATAAAATCTGAAAACAAAATAAAAAATTGGAGATTATTGGTAGCAGTGCCATGCGTAACCCTAGGGCACTAGCCAACTGCTGCCAAACCCCATAGGGCTGAAATGCCAAGAAGGGGGACAACAACAAAAAAATGATAACAGTGTAAAATAGCAACTTTTTGTTTTTATTTATACTATAAAGAAGCTGAGGTATAAATTTCAATATTTTCTAACTCCTGTAAGTGGGTCATCAAACCATGATGCAGAGGGAAATATAACAATGAGCTAGTCTAATAATGAAGTATAGATTATATAAGTATAGATTACAAGAAAAAATTTGCTAAAAAAAAAATCATCTTACCGATTCCTGATATAGGAACAATAGCTTCACTGGAGTCATCAAGACTGTATCCTCGGATGATGTCAAGCTGAGAGACGACCGCAAATGTCTTATAACTAATACAGGCGTCAGTGTCATCTTTCTTATAACCGATGGAGCACTTACATACTCGTCCACTATTTTCAGCAGGGATACAAATCTGATCACAACCACCATTGTTCATCAAACAAGGATGATTTGTCACTAAAAAAATAAAACAATAATTAGGGATTAAAAACAATTATTATAAATTATTAAGGTAACTGAACAAAATATTTAAAACATCATAATTGAGGAGTAAAAAGCTTTTTAGAAAAATATAAATTATACATCTGAAACTTATTGAATTTTTGTTCATAATTAAAATTTTATCCTGTCCAAAAAATGAAACAAATAAAAATTTAACACGTCTAAATCAGATGCTCTCATAATAATTTTTTAATAATAATCCTCTAAAAGTGGATTTATCGACTTACTTTTAACAGATGTATACATGCTCAGTCATAATGAAACTAAAACCTAAGATGGATGTTGAGATTGTAAGGTTAAGACAGTAGGATTATGGAGAAAATTTTTAAATCTGATCATTCAAACTTTTCTCTGTAATTCATCCATCTTAACCTGACAATTTCAACATTCATCTTTTGGCTCTAATATCATTCTGCAGGGGTCCTTTTATTTTAAAGGAAATGAAAATGTTCAAAGACTGACACAATATAAATTAAAATTACATCGTTAACTCACTTGGCCTCTTCTTGAAAATTGTAAATGTTTTAAGGTCAGGTTCATTGTCCATAATCAATTGAGGATTTTTCCCAGTCTCCAGATCAATTCTTTCTAGTTTATCATATCTTGGGTCCATGAGGTAGAGCATTTTATTATGCACGGCAAGAGCTTTTGGATAAGCAATTGTATGCATATCTTCACTGACCAATGTTCTCTGCCTGCCGCCATCAGAATCGATAACCCCAATCTGTAAAAATTTTCATTTACCAAGTTAATTAAAATGTTATTTGGTTTTCATTATGTAAGAAATAATGAGTCCTCCCTTTTATCATCATCAATAGACTAACAGTCTTGCAAAATTAAAAGACTACATCTAAAATATAAAATTTGAAAAAAAATTTAAAAAATGAAAATTGAAAATACTCCATGGTAAATTTCAGTTAAATTTTTATTAGAGAGTAAGAATTGCAAAGAAGGAAGAAAGAATTAAGCTATTCAATGGCTTGTTAGATAAAATAACTTAGCTAATTTTAAAACAGTTTGTTATGAGGAGTAGTAAATACAACATAAATAATATAACAAAGAAATAAAAAAAAAAATATTAATATCACTAAAAAAACTGAGTTATAAATAATTGGAGAGCAACTCACCATTGAAGGATATTCAGTTGAGTAATATAAAAGTTTGGTTTCCAAATCTATGGTTATAGCAAGTGGGCGCTCTAAGTTTTTCAGAAGTATAATAGGATTAGATCCATCCATGTTAACTCTGCCAATTTTTTGAGGAACACCGTAACCTCCTTCATCAACCCAGAAAAGTTTACTAACAAAAAACGAAAATGATAAATAAAATAATGAAGTCTTAATTACTAAACACTAATGAAGTTTGAAGGACAATATTTCTTTCTGGAACCACAGCATTTTATAATCTTTATTACTTTCAAAAGTGAGTATGGTCATGGTTGCATATTTACTAAAGCTTAGAATAGACTTCTCAAATATGTGTGGTTATAACCGCTATGATGTATCATACTCATTCTTATTTTTATATTTTTTATTTAATTCTTAGTTAAAATATTTTGGCTTACTGCTTAATACATATCTAGTACATTTAAAATTTTTTAAATCTTTTTTTGGGGGGATGCTATCAATTCTAATACCATAAAAAAAAGATGAATAATTATTTGTATTTTTCCTTTTCCTAAATTGAACCAGTTCTTATATATATATACCAATATAAATTGGAGAAATTTTGATTTGATACAGAAATTATAAAAAAAATTAATAAAATCCATAACAAAGATTTTTAAAAAGATTATAAATTAATTGTATAGTTAAATTAAGTGTGATAAATGAAAATAACATGAAAGTATAAAATCATATCATTGGGACATGAATAATATAAAAAATAAGAAAAAGAAATTTTATATAGTTTAATGATGTTCAAATACCTACCCTTGGCTAGGATCGAGACACATTGAACGAGGTTTAGCAACTGATGTTTCATTGCCGTTATTGGCCAGAATTACAGCTCTATGTTTGATTTTCCCATCAACTTTGACAACTTCGAAATTCGAAGCAAGACGATTTCCCATGTAAAGGTTCCTACCGAGCCAATCGAAAGCAATCGTATAAGGAGAACCAACCAAACCACTGTCAGCAGTCAAAAACTCTGTTCTGTTTCCTCCACGTACTGGTGTTGTAAAGATTGTACACTATACAGATAATAAGATATCAATAGTAATCATTGAGACCAAAAATAGATAGAATTTGTATATGTTGACTTACGTTTTCACTTTCTTCCTCTTTGGCTTCTACCCAAAATACTGTTTCAGATTTCCTATCGTATTCCACTTGTAATCCAACATTGATACCAACTATAGGAACTAAGAATCCACTAGTTCTATCGCCTGGAGTAACAGACACATCAACAATTTGAGCTCCCTTCATGACGAGAAGAAGAGCTGTTTCTTCTACAAAAAAAAAAAAAAATATTAACAATATTAAACTTAAAACTAAGTACAATTTGAATTAATTATTTAATATATTAATAATATAAACAGTGACAATATCAACAGCCAAGTGGATTTAAAACTAAAAAAATTGAAACATACTATGGAATGGGGGAAACTGTCCTTAATTAGTTTCTAAATGTTGAAAACTTTAAATGTCATTGAAATAATAATTATGAGTTTTGAAATATTCAAATTTCTTATAGTATATTTTTTTATCATTAATTCATTTTTTACAAAATTGTTTAAATTTTAATTATTACGTCAAAATGAAAAAAAAAATATCACTGCTTTATTTGAATAGAGGCACATCTGAAAAACAAAAATTTAATTTGTATTTGACATATTCTATTGAATTTATTGTAAGCTATGGTTACTTTTTCATAACCCTACCAGCTTTGGAACAGTCAATAGAGGGAAAATAAACCTCTGTCTATGATAATATCTTTGAAACACGAACTTTTTTTATTTATTAGATGTGTCACTACTCAAGCAAAACAGTGATATATTATTTTTAATAAAATTGATTGAAAGACGGATGAAAGATCCATTCTTGTATTAATTTTCATTATCTAACCTCAAATAACATCCTTTAATGTCATCCAAGAAATAAAAATGAAGGAGATAAGAAGAATAAGGGTTTCTTGGAAGGTTCCTTGAAAATAAATAAATAAATACAAATATTGTATTATATTTCAGATAATAAATTAAAGTCTTCAGAAATGACAGATGCCTAAAACTTTAACCAGTTAAATTGAAGTTTGAAGTAATAAGGGTCTGAATGATGAATTTTGTAATAAAGATTATACAAATAAATAAATTTTAGGCTTTGAAGTAAATTGAAATTGTATTACTGAATGAATTAATTGCTTTATTGAGAGTCTGAACTGTAAAACATCTTACTTTCATTTTTGTTTTTTTAAAATCAAGATGGAAGTGCTATTATTATTAATATTCTTATTTATCTGCTGTAAGATTGAAGAGCCTAAATTTGTCTCCTTTCATTATTTTTTATATTCAAAAATCAATGCTTGTTGAAAAATTTCTACACCCAGCAAACAGTGTACTGCAAAATTACCTACATCACACAATGAAACTTTTTCTAGTTTATGCCTCCATTACCTCATCAATCAGCATATAATTGTGCCAATAAATAATTTAACTATTTTCAGGGAAAATCAAAGGCTATCAAAAACAAGGAATTTGTGTTTATTTACACTTTGGGTGAGAACTAGAGAAATAAAGAACTAATGTAACGGTATAATGTAGTACTGATCTGTTTTGGATTTGGTAATTTGCAATAAATGTGTTTTTTCAAACCAGAGGAATTTTTCAAAACTTCTTATATTCACGATTAAATACTAGATTTTTGCTTTTAAAACGTTTTCCATTCAGCCACATCTTATTTACATTTATAAGAATAAATAATAATAATAATAATAATGGCAATACAGAACAAAACTGAAAAGATAACAATATATTTATTTGTGCTTGAATAATTTTTCAGTATGGTTCTACATAGTTTAGCAGTTAATACTTTCAAATGTAAAAATGCTTAATATTAACTAAAATTTTGAGAGATTGGAAACCTTGGCCCAATTAAAAGGTAATTAAATGCTGTTATTTATTTATTTATGTTATTTAAAATGCTTATAAATTTAGACTTAAAGAAAAAAAAAATCTTGTTTGGACCAATGTTTACGAAGATATACTTAACAAGTTTTTATTGGACTTTGTACCCAAAGCAAAAAGTAGTCATGTGAATGGATAATATACCAGATATTTAGTATTTTCATCAAAATTAGTTTAGTGTAGATAATAATTACCTTCAACACATTTTTCATCATCAACCAACTTGTTTCCTGGCTTGCACAGGCAGCGGTAGCCTTTAGGTTTTGAAGGCGAAAGAAGACAAAGCTGTGAACAAGGTGCTACTTCGCAGGGGTTAGGATACAGAGGCTGAAGAGAGCTGTGATGAACATGAATACTGAGAGGTTGAGATATTAAATGTGAAACCACAGTTTGGTTTTTTCCTCGGTACTTGTGAGCTGATAGAACCTAAAATCGAACAAAAACATATGCTAAATAAATATGTGTTCTACTTGGAGGTTATCTAAATATCAATTTTCTATTCTATAATAATTTTTTTAATGATGGAAGATTACTTTTTTGTTTTGTTTTTTAATAAAAACTAGGTTTTTGTATGTTTAAACTTTTATACAAATATATTTATCTATTGCATTAACATTTTGCAGTACTCCTCTCAGAATAGTGAGACATTGATAAAAACCTAAAAATAAACAATATATTTTACAGCTTACAAGTATAGAAGTTATAGGAAGAAATTGACTTTCAAATCAACAATTCTACTTCTCTCTGCAATTCCAGTCATTAATATTCGTTAAATTAATTTATTAATAGTTTCCATTAATTTTATACAGAGATTAAAAATATTCCATTAATGAATTCTTCTCTATTAATTTAATAACATAGTTTCTCCTATTGTTTTAGTGTATTTCCACATTCTTAGGATATTCTGTTTATTTTTGTTTTTTTAATAATCACCTTTATGGTGATAATTAAAACAAAATATTCTGTTCATTAATATTCAGCTTATGACAAGTCTAAAATGTTAAAAGGAACATTCCTTGAGAAAAATTTTAACTATAAAGACAATAAAATATAAGTTTTGCTAGTGATATATTTTGGACAATAGGATTGGATATAAAGAATGTTACAGTATAATTTTAAAAAATATATAGAATATAAAAGAATATTCTGAGGATGGGGGAATACCCTGAAAAGTGAAGATAAACTATGTCATTAAATGAATAGAATAGGAGTTAATTAATGGAAGATTTTTTAACACCATATAAGAAATTGAACCCTATATCTTCCTAAAGAAATGGAGCTAAATTAGTGAAGTTCTCATCTAATACATACCCTATTGAGTTGACGATCAGTCCAATATATAGTGTCTTCAAAAAGTGTGATAGAATGCGGATGCAGGAGGTAATGACTTCCAGCAACAACCTGTTGCCTTCCAGAACCATCATAATTACAAAAATCGATAAAATCTAATTTTGAATCAGCAAAGTAAACTCTTTTTGTTGCAACATCTAAGGTTAATCCATTTGGCCAATAAATTTTTGTGCTTATAATTGTACTACGATTATATCCATCCATTCCAACACGCTCTATCCTAGGATTTTCTCCCCAATCGGTCCAGAACAACCATCTTGCGCTATAACCATATTGACAATCAATTCAATTAATTTAAACATGAAATATAAAAGAGTAAAAATTCTGCAAGAGACATAAAATAGTTGTTATGATACAATTGGTAGATCCCAAACACAAAGTCTTGAGTCTCAAAATTACTAGTTAACAATTTACCAGTCGATGTTTTACCAATTCAGGCATTATCATGACAGAAAAATTGAATAACAAATGTACAAAGACAAGTTCCATCACACCACATCAAAATGGATGCCTTGGAGAGATGAGCTATCTCTGGTTATTTTGAGATTTGCTGCATTTTGTCTACAAAGACACATACAAATGTGTGATATTGGTGATTTTCTGTACCGATGATGCCAGAATCGGCAAATGTCAACTGATAAGGCGATCTTCCATTGTATTTTAATAAAATACAAATTCAAAAATATATCTAAATAAAAAAAAATACATGACACATTAATTGATTTTAATTTACCTCTCTTATACCACCTAACCTCAGTTAATTTTGTATGATAATTTGTTTGTCCCAGTGATAATTTATATTTTATAATAATAAATTATAATTTATTATTATAATTGTAAATCGTAACTTATTTATTTACAATATATGATAATTTGTTTATACCATATATTAAAATAATTTTATTTTTTATTTTACGTAAATGAAAAAAATATCATAGGTAACTCTCATTAGGAGGAAAATTGTAAGAAGTAGCTACTGATTCTGGTATCTTACATTGTAAATTAAAAATTTTTTTATTAACTAATTTTATTTTTCAAAGGCACTAAATTTATGATATTTTTTGATTATTATTAATTTTTTCCTATGTGAGTAAACTTTCTGTTAGAGAGTAAACTTTATTTTTCAAACATTTGGTATTAAATTCAGATTAATAATATATTCTTCTTTCCCATGTTTCAGACCATCCGTCCATCTTCAGGCACTTTTTCTTTTACTTTGGTATACTTTTATTATTATTATTTTTTTCTTATGTTTTTTACATTTATAACAGTCAATGAATTACTGATGACGAAGAAAATATGACAAAATTTCACGTAGAAATTGCATAAACAAGTAACCATTTAACAAATAGTTTTAAGACATGATGTAAAAAAAAAAACATATAATGAAAAAAAACAGAAGAACAAAGAAAAATAACTAATATTGTGAAACAGAAAATGCCTAAATATAGGTGGAGGGTCTGATGTATCGGAAATAATAAAATATTAATGACAATTAATAAAAAAGGTTTTGAGTGTGAAGGTAATTCACTAGCCCAGAGGAAAAAAATATTTTAAAAAATTTATTTTAAACATTGTCACAAGTGTAACTAAATGGGAAAAAAATATATTTTTTTTTTTTGTTTTTAAAATTTATATTTTTACTATTAGTTGTTGTGGTCTGAAATTTTCCTAAGCTAGGATTGAACAAAAATTTAATGGTTCATTGTTAGTTATATAGTTACAGCCTCAAAATTTCTGAAACATTGGTAACTCTTGAATCTTTTCTTTACAAATACTCAAAAATAATTTAAGAACAAAAATACTCAAATAAGAAAACAGGATAATGAAACAGCCTTTTAAATGAACAATAAAAAAATTATTTTTTAGAAATGCATTTACATGTTATAATATTTTTGACTGAAACACTTGAGACTTTTAACCATCAAAATTATCATTTTCAATGATGTCCACCCTTATAACCTAACAATAAATAATATAAAATATAAATATATATTAGTAAAGAAAAGAAAAATAGTGTAGCCACATTTTATTATTCCAATAATCCATTGTAAAATTATTGGATTTTAGGTACTTACTCAGGACTAGGGTCTAACATCATCCCTCTTGGTTGAGTAATGTTTTCTTTCAAGAGCACAACTCTGTTTGCTCCATATTCAGTTGCTACTTCAATGGTATTAAGTCTCGAATCCAACCAATATACATTACCGCCAATCCAGTCATAAGCTAAGCCTTCTACCAGATCTAAACCGGAAAATATCACCTGAAATGTAATGCAGACATTATTACAAAACAGTATCTAAATATTTTGTTAACCATTGTTTAGAACAGATACTTACATCTTGAGGTTCACTTCCTTTATCTACACGAGAAATTTTTTTCAACTTCATATCGGACCAAAATATCGTACCATTATGCATATTGCTGGCTGTAGCTACAACGTTTTCAACTATAATAGGAACTCTTTCTAAGCCTTGATCTTTTAAATCAGCAACTAATATTGAGTGGCGGTTTGATATTATTAGGAATGCAGCAGTATGATCTAAACAAACACACAAAAAGAAGGAAGTTTTTTAAATTAAAAAAAAATTTTAATTGTATTTAATTAAAATGAAAGATATTTACTTTAATTTATTTTAAAGGTACTTAGTGAATTAATGGAAAAAAATTTTTGTACTTAGAGACTCAAACTTCAGCTAATCAAATTGTTATTAACATAAGAATACTCAGTTTAATGAAAATATAAATTTAATTAACAAATTTTACTACAAATATTGATTATATTTACTGATTGCTTTGCAAGTATGATTGTCAATCTCAAGGCGATAACCCTCAACACAAGAGCAGGCATAGCTTCCCTTAGTGTTTGTGCACGTCTGAGAGCAAATTCCTGGAGGCACACATTCGTTGAGATCTGTACATGTTAAAGAATCATTGGACAATACTTCTCCTGGTGGACATGTACATTGCATTCCCTGTAAATAATGTAATATATTATTAATAAAGAAAATCAATTTATAATCAAGAGATGGTTAAGTATAAACTGAGAGAGGATGGTAAATATAGTGTGTCTTAAAAAGGGCAAAATATATTAAGTGTTTGAAAGGATGCAGACAATTTTTAAATTCTGACTAATACTTTTTTTTTCTCCACTTTCTATTTAGTTCCTTTAATCTACTCTAAAAAACAAATATTTTGGTGGAAGAGCAATTTTGATTTCAAAATGACCCAAAGCTAAATCCTCATATTTGTCACTTGTCACAAAGCCAAAACACCTATAAATACTTGATAAATAAAGAAAGTTACAGCCTTGTCTATTCTAGAAAAGTTTGACTATTTTCATTATAAAAAGGAAAAAAAATAAACATAAGCGAAATAAAAGGAAATGTATATATAGGCAAAGAAGGTGCTAGGTGATAACAAATTATAGAAATAGTACTAGATAATATATAAATTCAACTTTTTTCCATGAATTTGTTCAGATATTTGTTAATTTAATTATTCTGATATAATGTCTTTATAAATGTATATTTATGCTACATTAAATAAAAAATAAACCTTTAAAGTTAATTAACAAGATTTGAAGCAATGTATTCAGATCCAATTGATAGAATTTTAAAATATAGAATCTTAAACTAGAGTTAATTATTGATTCCAAAGATTGGAGAAATTCATTAATTAATTAAAACATGGACAGTACTGCTCTTTAAGTGTTAGAAGTTCTAAAACAATAGTAATTGAGTACAAATGTGCTGATGCTACACAAGCTCTTGCCAAAGCACCCAATGGATTGGTCACAAATTCAGGTCAACTTGTACAAGCCAATCTAAATAACCTATTCACATGTTTGTGCAGGAACAAACCTGCCATAGTTTGGCAAATGTGTAGCTATATTTTACAGTTTACAAAGCTTAACTTATTTTGGCTATTTATCTAACTTATTCTTTTCCCAACCTCCCTAGAAATAATTCTATTATGCAAGAAATAGGGGTAAAATATACATAAATGTGGTTATTATTTAGTTTTAAATACTGTATAATATCTGTGGTTTGAAGGAACAACAATGTCCATTTTTAGAAGTCCCTGGTTTATTATTTTTTAACATTGTCTTTCAAAGATTAAATTTTGCATACAAAAACAAACAACTACTTGTAACTATAACTTTTTTTTATAACAAAACAATATATCCACATTCTCATTTCTGGAAACCTTTAGATTAAGCTTTTCAGAATAATATTTCTGAATTTGAATTTGGTTGTTGATGCTCCAAGTCACAGATATACGATAACATATATGTTTTAAGGATATATTATATCTATATAATATGTATGTATAAAGTAAAAAATACAAAACTTACTACAGGTGTGTCCATACATCCATTACTACATGTGTGAAATTCACACTCATTAACAAAACAGTTTGGACCTTCATCTGCACCGTTTGGACAATCTGGTTCACCGTTACATACAAGAGAGTTATTCACACATCTTTCTGAAACTCCTGGACATTGCCATTGGCCATGTGGACACCTTAAAAAAAATAAAATATTGAATTACTTTTATGAAGCAAATCAAATAAATAATGTAACAAAGAATATAAAAATATATAATTTTTTTACCTACCTGAAAGGAGGAGGACCACAAGCATGCCTGGAGTCCTCATCAGAACCATCACCACAATCATCCCTTCCATCACAAATGTATGCTTTAAAAATGCATTGCGAGTTATTACATTTGTAGTAACCAGTCTGGCAGGCAACCTAAATTGAACCAAAATAAATTTAATAAAACCATTAACTATTAATAAAAATAAAGTCAATTCTACTTATTCAGAATATTGAGTAATTGGGAAAAGTTTTTAGAACAAAACGTAGGCTTATGCAGAAAGAACAAGGTAGGCCATTTAATCCTGTTAAGGACAGAGGTCCTGATAATCAAGACATAAGTATTAAATAGGAAACACAATAAAAAAATTTTTTCACAGGTTGAAGAGACAATAAACTATAATGGAAGAGACAAAACAGCAATAAAATCAGACAAGATTAACCTAATTTGGCATCAACAAATATGTATAACCATACTGAAGTTAAACCAGTAATCATGTATGGTATGGAAACACCCAACAGCCAATCTAAAAAAAAATTCTGAAAAATGGGAATAACAAAATTGAGAAGGATCAATGAACCCAAACTTAGACAGCAAAGACACAACTTAAATTCAACTAAAGAAATTTATGTGAAATGAAAGAATCAGGAAACTACAAAAAGAAAAAAAAAACATGAACCACAACCAAGAACAACAAACAAATTTTTGAACTATTTCATATGAAAAGCCTTAGAGATTATACTGAAAGAACTTAAAAAGTGATTGATACTCCTTAAACTACACTGGTATCCACCAATAATCTGCTAAGTATATGGCAGGGAGGTTCTGATGTAGGGTATTGGATAGAAATTTACAAGCTACAGGCAACAGGGGCATTCCACTATAGTTAATATAGGGTAATACCCCTGCTAAAAAGCTAATCCATCCCCTTTCTTTTGGATTCAACATGTAACAGATCTTAATAATTAACATTAATATTTAGTAATAAGTATCTAGAAATTAGAATTTCTTTTGTTGAATAGTTATTGAAGAGAGAGAGAGAGGCACCTCTAGAAGTTCGCCATGGGCTATAATAACTTTAGAAACACTAGTGCCTATTCATTGTGTCAGTTTGTTAAACACTATAATGCCAATATATATACCTATAATATTATGGAACCTATATGCAACATTTTTTTTAAATAATTTATTTATTGTTATTTACAACTGCATAAAAATATATGTAACAAGTAAATTTGCTTTAGGTGATATAATAACATGATACAAATATGTGGAGTGTCTACCCATTGATAGAACTTCAAATATACAACATTAAATTAAAATTTTATAACTCCTCTACTGAAAAATTCAAATCATGTGGCGTGTCACATGCTTTCCCCACCCAAGCCATTCAATTTAGAAAACAGTTCTTTTTTACTCAGGAAAGGTTCTTATGGTAGATAATAAAAAAATGCAGGAAATAAATGAACTTGAAAAAAGAAAGCACTTCAGTCAAAAAGAATGAAAGAGAAAGAAAGAGGAGAAGGGAGTTAAAAAGAAATTACTGACATTCGCATGACCTCAAACTGGCATATTTGCACAAAAAATTAAAATATTGTTAAAGAACCTTAGTTAATAAATTATAGTCCATATACTTATAAATTAATTTCTAAATAAACACTTGTTAATTTTAGGTAATTAATGGTGCTTTTAAAAGCTTATTAAGAAACTGTATCCATTTTGGACCTCTGTTTTATTGGCAATAAATTGTCCAGTGGATCCTTATTAGGAAAAGTTGATTGTATTTGTGAGTGAATTTTCCTTTTACCTGACCACAAGTGGGTGGTTCGTCAGATTCATCATCACAATCTGGAGTGCCATCACAGTGCCAAGCTTTCGGGATACATATTCCTGATTTTTCGCATTTGAATTGCTTCTCTGTATCACACTGATTTGGAGCCAGAGTAGCTGTAAAGTAAAATATATTAAAAATTAATTTTAATCATTAATGGAATAGTATTTTATTATTATTTTAATACTTGTGATACTAATTCTTCCTTTTTATTTTATTGTTTTCTTATTTATTATTGGCCTTAAACAGTTTGACAGTTAATACAAAAAAAACAAAAAAAAACAGTTAAACAAATAAATAAGTAAAAAAAAAGGCAAAAAATTGTCAAAAGATAATATGATGGGTACAAGACAATTTTGAAAGTTAGAGGTTTTTATGTGTTCAATCTGTGCCTGAACCTGCCTTTTCACTAGCCATCTTAAGAACAATATTTAAAATATAACATGAAATACTAGAATAATAATAATTATAACCTCAACGTTCTACACGAGCATTTCCCAAATTTTACGTCTTTGTATAAAACAGATAAGACCAACAGTAACATCAATAGTGTTGTGTAACGAACACGATGAAATTTATATTTATTGTAAGAACTACTGTCATGTCACTTATTGGGTTTTTACGTAAACATAATTTTCACTGAAAAATATAAGGCATAAAATGTAATGGTAGATGACAGGTTTCTGAATAAATGTATTCTCTCTACAATGAAAGAGACACTGATTGGGTACTAAAGATACAAAGTTCTTTAAAATTTTTGTTGACGTGTTTCTAAAATAACTCAAATATCAATAATTAACTATTAGTTATTAATAATTTCACAATTTTGTCAATACTGAACCAAAAATTTTGGTAAGGTATAGGCAGTTAAGAAAAAAAAATCTTATTCCCAAAATTGTCACTTGACTTCCCTTGACTTGTCCTCTACTCAAATAAGAAAAATAAAATTATTAATTTTATAGAAAGTAAATAAACTTACGACAGCCTAACTCATCACTTCCATCATTACAGTCTAGGATTCCATCGCATTTATAAGTTTCCTGAATACACTGCCGTAAATCAGCACACTTGAATTGTGTTGCCGAGCAAGTAATGGGAGGACAACCATGTTCGTCTTGGTTGTCAAAACAGTCATTATCGCCATCACAAACCCAAGACTGAGGAATACAATGCCCTGATCTTTGGCAGGTGAACTAAAAATATAATATCAATTAAAATAGAAATTATAATTAAACATTACTCTATCTAGGATAACATTATTTTAATAAGAAATTAATGTAATTCTTATTAAATTAAGAAATTATTTTTTAACAACTAAACCTTCTAAACAACAAGTCCTGAAGATGAGGTCCAGAGCCTCAAGATGTTAACTACTAAGATGTATATATAATTTTTTTGAGAAATAAATATAATATTAACTGAAAACCAAATTGCCATTTATTTTAATAGACACCTAGTCCAACGAAAATAACAAGAAGATGAATCATTACTGTAAATCGTGGTAGTATTATTAAAACAAATAAAAAGATTTTAAGGCAATATTATAAAAGAAAATGAAATGCTATATATGTTCAATTAATATTAATATTAATAATAGTTTATTTTTTTATCTACAAAGCTATGGTTACTTTATACAAATATGTTAAATGCTGAAATGCAGTATATTACAGAATAAAATGTGTAAATTTTGTTTACTTGAAAATAAGCACATGTTTTCTCCGCACAGAATTCTCCTTCATCCGTACTATCACCGCAATCATTTTCAGAATCACATTTCCAAGTGGCAGGTATACACCTTCCATTGTCACACAAAAATTGTGATGATGTACAAGTGACATTCACACAGCCTGTTTCATCAGAATAATCACCACAGTCATTTTCTGAATCACATCTAAATGTGTGAGAAATACACCTTCCTGAAGCACACTGGAAGTCTGATGGAGCACAAGTTGGTTCTAAAAGAAATTATAAGGAATTACTCAGATTAAAAAAAATCATAACAATTTTTTAGTTTATAAAATATTAATTGCCTTAAACTAAGTAAGATGATGAGTTTCATGACAGTTGTGTGATAAGTTTCTCCACTTTTCATTAAAGTTTGTCATAATAATATTAGATTAATACAAATAGATCTGATTACAAACACTTGTCACATAGGTTTTGGTTATGTATGTTAAAGTAAAAGCTGAATGTTAGCTAAGGTTAACCCCTTAGACCAGGTTAACCTTATCTAATATTAAATATAGTTAACCACAACATTGAATTTTTATATTTTCTAATTGGCTTTGCATTAAATTGGTTTCAAGATAGGTTTATGTTATAGTAAAAACTGAATATTAGGTAAGGTTTACCAGGTCTGTAGATTGTTAACCTTTACTAAAATTACCAGTGAAAATCAGTCATAAATATGTCTGATCAACCTTCAAAAGTAAAGGTTAACATCCACTTAGCACAGTTTGTGACCATTACTTTATGCAGGCTCAGTTATGATTAGTTGATAAAGACTAAGCAAAAGGGCTCCCTTTGCATCAACCCACTAATGTCTTTCCTCCTGCTGTAACTATCAGGCTATAACCTGACACCATGAACTGAGTCTTTTAATGTGAATTAAGACCCAACCTCCACTGAAAAGGATCAATTGGGTTTTTTTTATTCCTTTTGCGACAACTGTGACCCAAAAAAGTCAACCAATGCGACATAAAAAAAAACAAACAATACATTTGTCATATTGAGAAAGAAGGGCTCTCAATCACTAGACTGAGATTTTTTAAGCTTTCCCTAAATTATCCTGTCACCATAAACTGAGTTGAATTTATGTAAATTTAGGCCCAATCTCCACTGAAAAGAATGCGTTTAGGATTTGTTTTTCTCTTTTGAGTGAGCCTTAGTCAACAGCTGTGATTAAAAAAAACTTTGTTATATTGAGAAACAGGGACTATAAATTACTTCTGTGAGATCTTTTGCACTTTCCTTTTGCCATTGTAGGTGAGGTCGACTTTCACTAGTAAAAGTCAACATTCACTAGCAAAAGCATATTTTTCATTTTGACTATTTTATAATAATTTAATTTATACTGATTTGTTCAGTGTAAGACAACCATGACTTAGTGAATGCCAATATTTCTTTAACTATCACTGTAATATATATAACTAAAAACTCAAGAAAGCAAAGCTATTTTTTTCTTTGATTAATCTGAAGAATGTATTCTGGGTAGATGAATTAATATAAATATAGAATTAAATCATCTATAACTGTATCAGATAATCTTACTTGTGCAGTTCTGTTCTTCATCAGAATTATCAAGACAGTCATCATCTCCATCACAAACCCAAGCCTTAGGGACACAACGCTGGTTATTGCAGGTGAAATCCCACTTATTTGGACATGCTGTAACTGGTGGTTCAGCATTAGGATCTGTAATACAGGTCTTTTCATCTTCTGCCAGCTTCTCCCCATATGGGCAACCACATTGAACCTAAAAATTAATTCAAGATGTAGAATTAGTCACAGAAATGACAGGAATATGTATAAATAAATTTGGACATACAGTATTTATTTTGGGAAATTATGTAAAAGTAATTTCTTCCATTATTATCCATATTATTTTGTTTGAATTTTCTTTACAATGTTTTTATCAACATTATGGGGTATCCCCCATCTTCGCCACAAATTTCTTTAAATAATTCACATCTTCTAGCCTGTTTTACAATATAATTTGTACAATCTTTGTTTAAATCAATCCTCTAATTACATATTGTTTTATTAATCTCATTATATATTAGTATAATTTTTAAAACTAATATTTTAAGCTCACATTCCATATATACTGAATGTTAGTCTTATTAGTTTCTTAGTTTAGCCCCAACCAGCCTCCTCCAGGCCTGTCTATCTTGGGCTACTGCTTTCCAGTTTGCTGCTTGTGGCTCTTTCGCATCTTTGTTGATTCTGTTTATCCATCTGTCTTTTGGCCTCCAATGTGGTCTCTTGCCTACTATACTGGCATTTATTGTTGTGTAAAGGAGTCTTGATGGATTGCTTCGAGCCACATGTCCTGCCTATTTTAATCTCTTTGCCTTCATATCTTGAGATACTGACTGACTAGTCTCTGCACGCAGTTCACTGTTAGTTCTCCTCCATGTGTTAAGGGTCTCATCTCAGATCGCTCCTGTAATGGTACAGAGAACTTTCTGTTTTCAATATCTCAATTCTGCTTTCTAGGGTATCTGTTAGAGCCCAGGTCTCTTAGCCATATATCAGAGCTGGCTTTTTATCATGGCATTTTACACCCTTAGTTTCAGATTTTTAGATATATATTTAAACATAAATTTAAAAAAATGATATCGCAAAAATTTCTAACAAATAACCAAATAAAAAAAAAGAAATTATACATTACCTTTAAACCTATGTCATCTTTTGGATTAGATATTTTGTGAGGAGGTGGTATTGCAAAACACATCTTGTGACAATCACCATTGTTCACTGAGCAAGGATGGAAAGGAAGCATTGCCTGTTCTTTTTCACTGTAGATTTTGACACCATACAAACGGTTTGTCTGACCTTCTCTAACGATTGTTTGTTCTCTTCCACCAGTTAATTTATCCATACGAATAATTGCATCTAGTCGCCAATCAGTAATATACATCCACTCTGAAATAGATATTAATTCATCTTAATGAACCTATAAAATTAAATAACTGAAAATTATGAGAAATAAAGAGAAATTTTGTCTAAGGAGCAAAGAAGAAGAAAAGTTGTTGATATTCATTTAAGTAAATCAATTAACCTATACAATAGAGATTTACACATGCTACTAGCTACACAAAAAGAATTTTAGATATTCACTCTTTACTAATTTTGATCCTTTTAATAAATAAAAAATTAATTTGAAAAGTATTACAAGAGCTACTAGTTAGGCGAAAGACTATTTAGAAGAGATACAGGAATATTTAGTATCAGATCAACTCTGGGATTGAGAGATCCAAGGATAAGAAACTTATTTCTAAACCTAAAAAAAATAATAAAATAAAAATAAATTTGATAAATGACTGAGTAAATAATTTTGAAATTAAATATTGTGCTTCCTTGCTACTAAAGTTATGGAAGTTATTTATTCATGTAGAAAGTGATAAAAAGTTTGTCCTCAGAATTGAAAATTTCCATTTTTCATTTTATACACTGTGGGACATAGTTGTCTGTAGTCAAATTTTTGACCACAAAATAGATGAAAACACTATTTTGGAAAATAGTTACCATAAATAAAAAGCTTATCTTATATTGTTCTCCACCAACATCTCAGTAACTTTTAAATAACAATCTAACACTAGACAATTACAGTTTTATTATGAACTCTTTCCTTTGTCTTATAAATATTACTTACCATTGTGAATGACGATTGAAAATGGATGCCTAATTAGCCCAGAGCTGACAGTGATAACATCTGTTCCATCCAAGTTAGAGTGCTGTACATGGTCAAGAAGAGCATCGCACCAATACAACCTGTTTCTTGAGAAGTCCACGGACAAACCATTCGGCCATCCTAAGGTCACGTTTCTGAATACGATTAAATTAGAACCATCAGTAAATGCTCGGCTGATATTTGCTGGACGATCCCATTCCGAGAAGAATATATACCTTTAAAAAGTGAATAAAGTATTATTATAGAAAAATTTAAATTTCTGTTCTATAACATTATAGAAATATTGACAAACCCTTTATTTGGGTGAACAACAATAGCTCTTGGACGTTTAAGGTTAGTAAGGAGAGTTCTTCTGTAAGTAGTGTTTCGTGTACTTAAGACATTTAAAGTTCCTTTACGGCTGTCTATATAATAAAGATTCTTTGCTGCCCAGTCAACTGCTAAACCTTCTACTCCTTCATTTTGTGAAGCAAGGACAATTTCTTTTCCTGTGAATGAAACAAATCGATTGAAAAATTATCCAATATCATTTATAAAAGAACCGAAGTATAACTTTTTATTTGAAAATAGTAAAAGTATCTACTACTCACTAAAATTAAGTTTTACTTCATTCAAGTCTATAGTATCATATGAAAATATTTTGATTGGAAAATGTAACTACTATTCTGGAGAAAAATATCAGTAAAGTATATCAATGTCACAATGTATATCAATAATTACATCAGGTTACATTCCTTGGAGAGTAATTTAAGTTGAGACCTGCTTTATAATAATATCAGTCTCTTGGTCTCAATGCTTCAGTTTGTATTTATTATTACTTATTTGTTTGTCTTTAAGTACAGTCCCCGTACAAACAGACATAGAGGTAAACAAATTTTCAAAAAATAAATACAAAAAAAATTAAGTAAGCTAAAGTTATCAACATTAAATATAAAAGAATTGTAAATCTCTCTGAGCATAGATATAAAAATAAGACCTTTAAAAAATAAATAAATAAAATCATCCAACATTAGAGAATAGTAATTTTACAATATAGTAAATACAATACTATATTGTAGTATGATTGAGATGGGAGTATTTATTCATGTTAACAATTCATTCATAATTGATTTTACTATACTGGATAATAATTAGTAAACAGTTTAGCCTGCAGTCTTTGTACATTAAATGAATAACAAATAGATGGAAAAAGGTTTTCATCTAGTATAATCGCTAAACTTAAGGAACTTTTTTCATCACGAATGTTAATTCTTTTAATCATTTTTTTATTTCTCCAATAATACCCACCCAACTTCGAATTATTGAAACTAAATCATTGAGGAAGTACTTTCTATTCATTTAGCAATTTCTCTTTGTCTTTAATTGTGGTTTGAGTAGTAGTTTTCAGTAAATCAATTTTTTTCGCATTTCACTTATAAACCTCCATCACTTAAGTTTATGACTTTATTTTACAATACCAGCGTAATGACATACTGTTTCCCAGAAACATTACAAGAGAAAACACAGTTAATGCTTACTTTTCTTTTTAAAATGTCTGATACATAACACTAAGCAGAAGCGACTAAAGAACAATAGCAGAAGATTTTTTTTTTAAGTGAAATAACTTTGAAGTCTAATCTACATACCAGTTCCATTCCTGTGTATTCTGTAAATAACATCTTGTAAAACATCAGAGTAATATATATGATCATCTCTGGCATCAAAGTCAAGACCAACAAAGCGTGCTCGGCGTGAAGCATAAGGAAGGATAGCGTCACTAAAGTTTTCTAAAACAGGATCCAAGACTCGTCCTTTAATAAATCTTTGCTGTGAATATAGAAGAAATTCATCTACCACTGAAAAAAAAATCAATTAATTAATATAATGTGACAGATAAATATAATATTAAATTAAATAAAATTCTAGATTTATATAATAAATAAAACAAATGATAAATATAATCACTTCTTACACTCGCAGTCTTGTAAATTGGTTCTTAATCTCCAACCAACGTTACAGGCACATCTGTAACCTAGGCTTCCGAGACCTTGACTTCCAGCAGTTACAATGCAAAGGTGTTGACATTTGCCATTGTTATTTCCACAGGGATTATGAACTGTAAAAATTCATGTTGTTACTGAAGAAATGGAGGACTTTTTATCTGACGTTAATTTTTTTCTATTGAGCATTGAAATATATTGTCTGCATTACAAAAAAAATTACCTTGACTCTGAATTAAAGGATGAACAATTTTTACAGCTTTTGGTTCTCTCACTTCACGACTTTTATACACCATACGAATCGTATTTTGTCCATCATATTTATCAACAGACATTACTCCTTGTTTTGTGCTATCAGTCCAATATACACGATTCTCAAAGACTCCTAATCTGGATGGTGCAGGTACAGAAGTTCCTGTTATAAAAAATAAATACAAACATGAAAAATAATCTGAGTATTATTCAACTGTTAATTATGTTTTTAAAAGTATACAATTCAGTAATTTAGATAAACAGGCATACAAGATAAAAACTCAATACCAAAAATAAAATTACCTCGTAAAACTAAAAATCTATGATTTCCATCATAATCTACAGTTTCAATATAATCGAGTAGAGAATCACACCAAAATACTCTCCTCGCCAGGATGTCCACAGTCACTCCAGATGCCTTATATGCTGCTTCATAAACGATTGCCTTAGCTCTTGAACCATCCATATTAGCACGGACTACTTGGTTGCTGTCAGCGATGAACATGAATCTGAAACCAAAAGAATTTTTGGTTTTAAGAGTTCATATTGTTTTTAGCTAAGAAATTTACTGTTCCTTAATATAATTAAAAACAATAAAGAAGATACTCATTGGATATTGTGAAAGTTAAAAAAAAAAAAAAAGAAAGGCATTGGTTATTAATCCTGAGAGAAAGGAACTCATGACATCCAGTAATAAGGGCATGGAACTGAATCTGAATGAAGGCACTGGAAATAGTCAAATATTTTAAATACATTGGCTCCTTAATTGAATTAAAAGGAATGGGCCTTGGACTGGGTGATTCAGGGTGGAAGGAGGCAATACAAAACTTAGGTTAAGGAAACCCACTGCTTGAGTGAAAATCCAAAATCCAAAAATAAATAAAGAAGATAATGAATAGATTAATTTAATTATTACCCAACTTTGGAGTCGAGAGCGATATCAGTCGGTGATGTGAGATTAGAAGAGAGAACAATGACGTGATATCTACCGTTCCATTCAAACAAGTCTATCTTCTGTCCTATAGCATCAACAACATAAATTTTTTCACCAGCCCAATCAACAGCTACTGAAACTGGAGACCATGTTCCGGGCAGTGAAATTTCTTGGGCTCCTCCTACCATCATTGCAGCTGATCTTTCAACGAGTGTTTGATAGTAAATCTAAAAATTTTGATTTACATTAATAAAATATAAAATTTCTTAAATAAAGTAAACCAGAGTAGGTGGATATTCGAGGTAAGAAGAATTTCGTGCATTATATTCTAGCAGAAAAGAGAAAAACTCAGGATACCTATCTCGCATCATCTGGTACAACTCCGTAATTACTGAAATGGATACAAAATTGCTGTGAAAAATAATAAAAAAAAATTATGTTTTTTTAATTTTTTATTTTACTACGCAACTTATCCTTTTCTTTTTCAATACATTCAAAAGTTAAATTAAGCACTGTGTTCCATTTATACCAATGCTGTGGTGTAAGTGAAAATATATTATATTTCTTTTTCGCTAAAAGAAGATTGAAAATGGCAATTCGAAAGTTTGCTTGACATTTGGGTGACAAAAGAACAACTACTGGTTGAAATTAAAAAAAAAAAAAAATAGAAGGAATCAAGGAAGAATTGTGATATGAATTAAACAAAAATTGAACTAACAACATTTTAGAATCCATTTACTCTGGTTTACCTAAAATTTTTTTTTAATTTTATTACTTACCTTCTTTGTTTTTGTGTCAGTCCAATATAGAATATTTTTTTCATAGTTAAAATCTAGACCACTGGCTGCGGTAGTATTTGCTACTAGCTGAACGTTTGCTAAATCAGGTCCATCTATTTTCAAAACTGACTTATCATGAGCAAAATATATCTGAAAAAAAAAAAAAAGAAACAAATTAAACACTAACTAAATACTTTTAAAATGATTTAGAAAGAGTAATATGATTTTTTTTTGTTTCAAAACTAATATTGAAAATAGTTTGAATATACTTACTTGTAATGTGGAGTTGTCTATAGCAACACACCTTGAATTTCCACTGAGCTCATAACCTGAGAAGCATTGACAAGAATAGCTACCATCCAAGTTGGTACATTTTTGAGAACAAAATCCCCATTCTTCACATTCATTACTGTCTGTAAGGCACATTATAAATATAAAGTACAATTATACAAGAGATAGGTATTTATTAGATTAAAGAAATTATTAACTATATCAGTTTATACTTACAATTTGCTTATGACCATATTTGTATTTTTTAAATAGAGTAATTGAGCTTAGTTTTAAATGTACATACCTATACAGGTCCTTGAATCGTTTGCAATCTTCTTTCCTTCTGGACAATAACAGGTACCACCATTTAGAGACGCCTGGCACTTGTATTCACAGCTTAATGTGTTGCAATTACTGGTAGCTATAAAAATAAATAAAGTTGAAAAGAAAAATTCAACAAAAAGATGAACATTTCAAAAAATAATTACTATTTTTTAATTAGGGTGAAAAAGAACTAATAATGATGAACTATTTACAGGCTTTAAAAACAGAAACTGAATAAGAAATTATACCAATAAAATTTTACTAAGGAACAACTTTCACTTCTGTTACAATTATCATGATTCTATTTTCTATTTCTATTTTTCTAATTATGATTCTATTTTTTAAGACTAACTATTCTTTAAAAAAGGTTTTCACAAATTTAATACTAGAACTTCTATTCATAATTTTAAAAAATATTTTAGGTTCATTTGCTGGATGAATTGTGCGTTCATTTAATGAGTTGAAGTGAATAACTTCTTTATTTTAATTCATCCGCTATAACGTTATGTCTACAAGGAAAAGTTATTCACTTAAACTCATTAAATAAAATAACTGCTGATTGTAAGAAAATTTGTTTCAGAATCATAATTAAAAATAAAAAAAAATAATTGCAATTAATTTGCTTAGTTCACTAACAAGCATTTTATAATCATTTTGAAAAAATAAAATAAAATAATTACAGCAAGCAGCTTCTTCATCTGCAGAATCTTCACAATCTTTCTTTCCATCGCAGAGTTGAGATCTGGAAATGCACTTTGGCCTACCCTGAGAAGCTCCTTTTGGGCAAAGAAATTTGTTTTCTGGACACGCTATCGCTGTACAATTTGCTTCATCACTACCATCTAAACAGTCTCTATATCCATCACAGTGGTATGACAAAGGTATACATATGGCATTTGTGCATCGGAATTGTCCAACATGGCATGGAGGAAAATCTGAAATTCAAATCATCAATTTAAGGTAACAACTAACTTTGATTTTATTAATACATTTAATGAAAACAGGGAATAAGAGCTGAAGCATATGTTTACTAAGAATTCAGTATCTCACAAACTCCTTTTCGAGATTAGCACATCTGTGATCAGAAAAACTAATTATTTTGTTTAAATTTGTTGTAAAGCAGTAAATGCATTAATTTTCTTATTTTTAATGTCTCGAAATGTTCTTTATATTTTGTCCTACCAAATAGTTAACTTATTAGAAATGCTGTAACTTGTTTCTTATTGGGTTAGTTATACTGCATTCTTAATAAAATGGTAATTTAGCCAACTGAAAATGATACCAAGGTTTTTCTTACATCTTCAACTTGATTATCCAGTTTTGCCCTTCAGAAGGGTAACATCAATTTTAATTAAATATTCAATATTATTTTCTAATTTTGTGATGTAAGTTTATTAAAAAGTTTAGAAATTTTTTCACTTTTTAAATTTTATTTAGTAATAAATACTATTTAATATTAATTCAAAAAGAAAAACTAACAAAATGTTCAATATAGGACAATTTAATTGAGAGTTAAGATCAGTTAACTTAGTCATATATAAAGGAAGGAGAATTTATGAAACTATTGAGATTTTAATTTAGACAATCCTTCAAAGAAAGATTAGAACATAAAACTTATATTTATATTGATTTGTTTCCCCAAGAACCTCAAGAAATTTTATTTTAGAGCTTAGAGTTTAAAAAATATTGTGATCATAGGAATTGAAAATGACTATGACTGATGTTAAAATGGTTTTTTGTAATATTTGAATTTGAAGACCATAAATTTCTCAAGGTCACAATTTAAGGAAGTTCATTGATTCCCTTTATGAAAATAATTAAAGACAGAATTGTGAATGGGCAAACTGTAAATTCATATAACATACAAATATTACCAAACTGTGGTTTATTAAAAAATAAAGAGTTCATACTGTTTTGTTTTGAACAGGAATTTATATCTAAATAGTGAAATTAATTAAAAGAACATTCTATAGTTATAATATCAAGTAATCATTAACATAACAACATGTACAAATTTATAGAAAGATTTACTTACTGCAATTTTCTTCATCACTGTTATCACCACAGTCATTCCTATGGTTACATTTTGCCGAGGCATCTATACACCGGTGTCCTTTCGCACACCGGAATTTGTCCAGAGTACAAGAGAGAGTTGGAGGTGAAAAGCAACCTTCTTCATCCCGGCCATTTCTACAGTCAATGTAACCATCGCATCTTTTCTCTTTTGGTATACAGAATGGTTTACTATGATTGTTACCCATAGTACAGTAAAAATCACCTGGTTGACATGTCCGGAACACTAAAAACAAAGAGAAAAGGTGAAATATGTTAACCAAATATCATCAAGTTATATTAAGAAGTAATTTATATTTTGTTTTGCCATATACAAATAAATAGTTAACATATAAAGTTAATAGCAATCGTGAAATATGTTAACATACTTAAATTTGTATATGTAATATACAAATATTAAACTTTCATACTAAACATATACAAAACCTATTAAACACTTCACAGTTGTTAAGAGATTATTTAAAATAAAATAAAATTACTTCTCAACTGTTTTCAATAGCAGATAACACTATCAGGGTCCATAGTAGGATGATATATATTTTTTTTTTAATAATTTATTTATTGATATTTACAACTGTATACACATATATACAACAAGTAAATTTGCTGTAGGTGACATAGTGAC
>NW_027106788.1:171797-214076 GCF_000696795.3 Halyomorpha halys
CCAAACTGGTGATCTGGGATTATGTGGTTGGAATCAAGGATAGGGTACAGGCGTCTTAAGATGAGTTTCTCAAGGATTTTGCCCATGATAGGTAACAAAGCGATAGGACGGTAGGAGGATGGGTATTCAGGCGGCTTTTGAGGTTTGGGAATCATAGATGATATATTTAAGCCAAAATATATTTTTGGAGCAAATTTATGCAATAAAACCTATCTGCATATAGTATTAAATATAAAAGGTATTGTATATTTCTTGACTCGTATCCATTTTCAAGTTATATCAACAGAAAATTTATAATTAAATATTGTGTATTCGGTATAACCACTTCTAAGTTATATCAGTAGACAATTCATGATTAAGGCTTTAATAATTTTAATACCACTTAAAAAAATGGATAAAATAATAAATTAAAGATTAAATAAATACTAATATTAATCAATATTACGTTTTGGACGAGTTGGGATAAAGAGAGGGAGATTGTGATTAAAATTGTCCTTAGGATGAGACTCCACACTGGTAATTTAATAAAATTGGTAAATAACAGGTATAATATACCTACCTACAGCTATAATGAAGTTATAAAATAATATATAAGTATGGTATAGTTGGGTTATTATTTATAATAAAGTGGAATTAAAAGACAAGCTAGGTCTGGACCAATAGTTCCAAGATGGTAATTATTTATTAACAGAGTAAATTATTTTCATTTTTATTTCATAATTCAAAGCACCATCTATTGTATATAATTTTATTTTTAGATCTTTTACAAGTAAATAACCCTACCAAGGGCCACCCCGAAAAGCCAATTTTTACCCTCCTTCCTCAAAAAATTGTTTTATGTACTTTCCTTCCAAACCTTCCTCTTCAGCCCAATAGCTCAGATAAAAGGTGTACACAACGCTTTCATACCTTCTAAATGTTATGATATTACTTGCACGACAGATACATGATATGTTAAAACGAGTCTTTAGCGCAAGCAAGCGTGTGGCTTAAGCGGGCGATGGTAGACAAATCGAAAATGTTTTGCTCAGACTTTAAATCTTTTTCGTCACTTCTAGTATTTCCTCGCTACATTTCCTAATTGGCTGACGACCTCGAACAGATTTCATTTCAAGAAGCGCTACCATGGCAGTTCGACTATTGCTAAATTAAATACGACTGCTATCTAATAGAACCAGACCGTGGGCCTTGGGGGCTGCGTTTTAAATTAAAATTTCCACTTTACGAGCCCTGTCGGAGGGATTTATGTGGCTGTGGTTTGACCTTATTATTCATCCCCTAGTACTACCAAGGTAAAGGAGCGTGTCTTTCCGCTTCGCTAAGGAACATATCCATTTGAATAACTGTTAAAAAGATATAGATATATATTTTATTCAAGAACGATTGAGGGGTTATCGGCAAGAATTCTAGACAGAAAATCATTATTATAGGTGGAAGAGAAATTTTTCCTTTTTTTTATTGTATAGCTGCTTTACTTCAATAGTTGCACACCTGACAAACAAAAAGGTTTTAATTTTATATTGAATTGAACGTAATCCAAAGTTAGTACCGTAGACATGGGTTGCTCTACAAACTGCCCCAAAGATTGTAGGGCTGTCAGAAGGTAATCTATGAAATATGTGAAATGTAAAAAAAAAATTTTTAGATGTATTTCTATTAAAGCTAAGTAGCGATATCATCCATACTACATAGCGAGTCATACCAAACTAAAACATCTGGCTGTGAAGAGAGACAATTCATCGGGGCTTTTGGGAAGTCCCATAAGAACAGCGCTAATCCAATCTATAATTATGTTATTAATATTATTTAACAGATAGATGATATTGTCTGGTTGAAGTAACAAATTGCGAAACGATTCGAAACAGTGTACAGGGGGATTTAAGGAAGGCAAATTTCAGTTAAGGAACTCTGGTTCGGAAGCAGAGGTACCATCTTTCTTATAACAATTAATTTATAAAATGTTTTCCACAGTTGAAGGTTTTTTTAATTTTATTTATTGTATTAGGTACGTCTGTAATAACTATTTTCTGTTAATATCTTTATTTCGCGCATTTTTCCATCAACTCTTTCGCTGCTCTTTCCCCATTTTCATGATCAAAAATCTAATCAGTAGTTAAATTGTCATTTTGACATATATTCATAATTTTATATTTCTTGCTTAATTAAAACATTTTATAATGCATACTATTTGGAAGTATTTTAGTTTCACTATCACACTAAAAGTTCACAGTTTAACATCAGCAGTTCCATAAAAAAAAAAATTAAAAGGTAAGCGCCCAGAAGAATAATTTTGTAATTAGTACCGCTAAAACCCCTGAAGCGATAGAGGTTACTTCGTAAGGAAGTAATGTTTCTTGAACAAGGGTTGTAGGAGGAGCTTCGTACATGATTACGCTCAACTGCCGGATTTTTCCCAATTAAGGATACCCACTTCATGAGGCAGGGTGGAGGGCTCCCGAACCCACATGGTTGACTCATGGCTACAGCAACAGAATAAATAATTATCTGCCACATATTGGAACCCGGGTTCTTGGAGTAAGTAGCACAGTGCCTTACTACTGAGCTCCACACTTCTATGTGATTAATATTGTTATATTTTAGATCTTGAATATTTTATGTAAATTAACAAAGTTTAATAGACGTGCGTAATTTTATTTCAATTTATTTATTATGTATAGTATCAGTTTTTTCTTACGCTTAACGTTTGTATTAAATATTTGTTCAATGGATTAGATTCCAAAATTATATTTTGTGGCTAAAAAACAAATTTTTAATCACATCTTCATTTTCAACCCTCTCACTTCTCATTCCCTCCTTGATCTTCCAAGTTGTTCGAGAATGGTTTTTTAAATTTATGATAATCCTATATACGAGGAAGAAAATAAGTCATATATGAAGAACATTTAATATGAGTTCTTTTTTATCAACTTTATGTATACATAAGTATGTAAGTTATAATTTAAAATATTTCATATTAATTAATTTAGAAATGTTATCTAGGCTATAATAATTTGTATCGCCCGGACGAAAGCTAGTTTGATTTCCGCCCACGGAAAGTGAAATATCCGGACAGCGTCAGAGAATTAGTAGAGATGCCAGCTTTGAAATAAAGTTAGTGACGCCACTAAATAATGTCACTTCAATCTAACAAGAAAAAGAGGATATTTTCATTTTTCCAACATTTTGTTCTCATTTCCTTATGTAAAAAAACAAACAATTTTTGCATGATGTAGAAATGTGAAGATTTTTTTTTGTATTTGACGTAATTCCATAGATTGCTATGTAGACAGGTTACTTTGTGACAGTTTGTAGCCGCATCTCCCCTGTAGAGAAACTAACCCCTGACAGCGTAGAATGCAATTTTTTTTTTCATTTTAAATGAACGATATCAGATTTCAAATCTTATAATTAATAATTTAATTTAAAAAATCGCTTTATAATTTGATACCTTATAAGAATCCCTCTTAAAATGACTCTTATTAGAAAATTCCGGAGTTAAATGCACAGGCGAAAGACAAGGGATTGAATATAAGCTCATACATAACTTGGCAAAAAAATTGTGGCTAAGCAAGTTTCACTCCGGATATTCAAAAATGTTGACACTATGGAAAATATGAATTAAATCTTGTACATCTTGCATATGGTTTTAGATATCACAAGCTGGAGTCAGTACAGGAGTAGAAGTACCCAATACAATTTTTTTTTTTAACTTTTTACATTTCTGATTTAAATATTAATTAGAAATTAAATCCATGTATGCAATATGGAATCAGCCTTCGTCAATCGCATGGAATTTTCGAGAAATTATGTTTTATAAACAATATTGATAATTTTTTTCATGATTTTTTATTTCGCAACATACACATAACATTCCATTATAGCACTATTAGAAATAAAAAAAAAGTTTAATGTTTTTTTATTGCATATTTGACTTTAATTGCTGAAATACAAATAAATGGTTAGAAATCAATAATAACATAGTTTCATTTCCCTGAAAATTTTTGTTTGTTAAAACTTAAACTTATTTACTATACACTAATCAGTAACGAAAAATCCTCTGTTTTAATTCTAAAAGTTAGTATTGAACATTCAGTGGACAGGCAGAATGCTACAATTAACCTCACATTCTCATCCTCAAAATATCCTAAGCTTTTTAATTGGTATAAATAAAAAAAAAAGTATATCACTAGCTCCCAATGGGAAACAACCCCCTGGAAAACTAGAGAGGCGTACAAATGGAAATTCTTGATATCCGGTTTTCACTCTAGTATGAAATTGAAAACGCCATCTGTGAATTCCTTGCCTCTGCCCTCAGGACATAGTGAAAAATCTTTTCTTTTTTTTCATCACACTTAATTGCTTTTAATCTATATCACTGAGGGAAAGTACAAAGCTTACTTTGCAAGTGGATATACAATTTATAAAATATTTTTTCTAAATCAAACAAAAACTTCAAATTTGAAAATTAGAACGTAAAAGGTTTTGATTATAAGTCAACGTCATACATTCTATTTAGGGGATAGTAAGTGGCACTTAAAATATAAAATTGACTCTGGTTATATTATAATAATAATTATGGTTATTATAATTTTTAATAAGGTATTTTTTTTATCATTATTTTGTATTTAATTCAAATATTTTATTTATTTTTTTTAAGTTATAATGAAATCTATTGGAGTAAACCGCCGGAAAATCCATGCCACATTCTATTCAAATGCAAGAAATTTAGAAAAGACAGAGAAGAACTGCAATTAACATTTGAAGAAGAAGACACATAGCTAACAAAATACCAAAAAAACTGGATATTAATGATTTTTTTTTTCAAAAACTCAGTAAACTGAAGCTCAAAAAATATTTTTTTGTATATATTATTTTATACTTTTTTTTATTAAAAAAAAAATTCAATATATTATTCATTTTTTTGCACGTTGATTGTAATTTAATTTGTATGCCTGCTATTGAATAAAAATATATCTGAATTTTGACCATATGGGTATTAGTGATAAATCTTGACGATCATTTATGTAATAAAAATAACAAAAACCCCAAGAAGAATAGAAAGGAAGGACAGTGATAAAAGAAAAAAACCTTATAAACTTTAAAGCGCGCGCTGTTTAATGCTATGAAAATAAAAACCGTAATTTTCATAGAACTATAAAATGTTTCGAAATAAAAATATTAAAATGAATTCAGATATAGAATGTAATTTTTTTTTTCTAGTCTTCTGCTTTCTATTGAATCCTACGTTTTATATTATAAGTTTTGTGTAGGTTCAGATTTAATAGGCCACTCCTTTCATGCCTGTTCCATACTGATGCCTAGAAGACTCCAACTGAAGAGATTAATAGCAGATGTTTCCAACTGATTTCTTCCAGTGGTTCTAGCTTTATAGGAGTCGACGCCGCATATTTTATGGGCAATTACTTCCTTTAAGAGGCTATAAAGGAAATTATCCGAGAGCAACTAAAGCCAGTGGAAATCTTCACAACTTCATCAAGATTTCAAAAGTTTCTTTTCTCTCTATATATAATTTCATGTGAGAAATGAAGGCAACACTATTTTTATTATAGCTATCCAACTTTCTTTGAAAATATTACTGTATCTTTTTAATTATTTACTATTTTGTAACCGATTCCAGATTAATTCTTAATTAAATTATTAATTAAATCTCTTCGTGTTTTTCATATAGCTAATACTATACATAACTTTTTTTGGTATCCCTTAAAAAATTGTGCAGACCTAGACTAGATATTTTCTAACAGTTCCCGGACTCTTATAGTTGCAATGAGTAAATTGGTAATTAATTACATCAGTAGTAGTCAGCGAGCTCGAGTGAAAAAATCAAGCCCGATTAGAAGAATATTTAGGATAATTCAGGCCGAAAGCATTCTCAACATTGGTTGAAAATATGTCAGAAATCTTAGATCAGCCGAATTTTTACTTAGACTTTTCACTAGCAGTTCCGGCACTTACTTCGCCATGGTACCCTTGGTTAAAAAAAATTAAAATGCCGTCCAAATTATCCGTAGAAATTTAGACTATAGAATGGGTTTAGTAAATGTCCTTAAAAACTAAGTATTGAAGATTTTTTGATTTTTTAAGGAAGATCCTCTCTAATTTTACTTCTTAATTTAATTATTGTCAACGTTTCGGTCATTGGTCCATCATTCGGCCCAATCAGTTATATTTTTCTACTATATAAAAAAGTTTTTAATGATCACCATGTAATATTTTATTTTACATATAAGGTGGAATAATAAAAAATTGAGTTTAACTGATGAAGAATGCGTTTTACGAAAAAAAAAAAAAAAAAATTCAAAAAGAATTCTGAACTACAGAATACATGTAAATTACATTTGTCAAGGTTGTTATTTTCTCTCTGATTCCGCTTGTCCAGAAGACCTCGGCAATGCGTGTTCAACTTAAGGTAATGTAATTGACAAGGAAGATGATTAGATAGGATGAGACAAAGAGGGGACAACCGTTATATCTCAGTAGAGTAACCTCGTCCTGTCGAATATTATTTCTGTAGGTACGAAGGAGGTATGCAAGCCTTGAAGGTAACTAGCCGCCAGGTCGTGCAGGAAGGTGCTTTCGTTCTACCAGGTACTATTCCGATAGATACGGAGAGGGTATGTAAGCCCGGAGAGTAGCAAGTCGTTTATTTATTTTCTAACCTCTTTATTTTTAGTATATACAATTTACATAATATATACAATACAGAACTATATATATACATATGAACGCACTTATTTGTGGTTCAATATAGTCCTTATTAAATACCCTAAATTATAATTTTGTAACGTTTTAAACAGCTGCCATTTTTTATATTAACTGTTTATTGGTAGCTTACTTCGGGCTTACTTATTTATTTATTTCGAGTAAATTTAAATAATTACTCTCATCCGATATTCAGTTCCTGGTTCAATCGGGATCTAGACGAGTTTTAATATTCCGGACATGTTACCTCTATGAGGATGTGTATAAGGAAATATGATGCAAGATATTGAAAGGGGCCTTTGCTCTTCTAGGGTATAAGGGAAGGAGTCCTAGAGGAATGTATACCATCCCATCGGATAGAGGGAGATCAAAGCTGGCGAGATTGTTGCCAGTGCCACATTAATCTAGCCAGATCAAAGCCCTATTAAATTATGTTCCAAATTGCTATTAGGCTGGATAAGGTATACATCGTATCTAGTCTTCATTGCCATCGGCTTCTCTACTATTTGCTTACCGCCTCAATAGCTAATAGGTCATAATATGAAGGAATAATTCACAAATTTAGAATATATTATAGATGTAGAAGTTACATTAGATATAATAACCGAAAAAGAATTCTTACGGTATTCTAAAGGAGCATAATGAGATTTAACTTCAGTTATATAAAATCATTTAAAGGAAACAATGAAGATATTTCACATTTAAGAATTAAACCTTAGTTAAATAATTTTCTTTATTAATTCCGGAATTCTTATATTTATTCTGCATAAATATGGTGATTTTAAAATTACCGTAAATTGAAAGAAACTGTTTTAGAAGGTACATACCGAATGAAGTAAAAAAAAAAAATCGGTTTTAAGTGAGAACAGCGATACGTATTCATATAATGTAGTCACTTATTTCTAAAGTGAACATTAATGATCGCTGATAAATTTTTAGATCTGAACCACTCACCTCCTTGCACAACCGTTGTTCTAGTAACTGTACTTCCTTACAAAGTACTACACCCTTAACCCTTCATGGGTTGTAGCGGTACAGATTTTAATTTTATTAAATGTTTAGTAAACACAAAAACTACGTTTTCAATATCAATTTTGTTTTGTTTAATAAATTAAAAAGTTCTTGGTCTATAACAGATATTTTCCAAAACTTAATTTATTAATTATTTTAATATTGATCAAACGGTATTTCAATTTTAAATAGGGCCACTTTTGAATCAAAGAAGTTTTATGAATACACTAATATTTATTTATTGAGAAGAAGCGAGCTAGCATTAAAAGTTATCAATAAAAAAACAAAAAAGCTAGCAATATTAGAGACCTATTGTTTTACATAAAATAATAGGAGGCTAAAGAAAAATACTTGAAAACCTATAATTATAATTCAACTTTACTCCGCAACCACAGATCTGAAGGTAAACTTTTCTTATTTCCCTCCCAGCCCTTTCGCGTCTTTTGCTACCACTGGCGCGCCACTCTGAGAAACAAGAATTATTTAAAGTTAGTGGAGCAATGTTATCCATTAAGGAGGAAAGTAACCCACTTGTTCCGTATACCGACCGCTGTACTAACAGTAAGTAAAATGTTTTTAAATTAATATAAGGAATCTGTACATATTTTGTAAATAGCAATAGTGTTTATTACAATTACATTCATTTTTGTTTGTATTCTTCTGGATTTTCTTTTTAGGAAGTTTGATAAATTAATTTCTACAAATTTTTTAGGTTAAAAAACTTCCAAATATGGATGTAAATTATTGTATACATATTTTTTCATATTTGTACAACGTTTCGGGACAATTGTCCCTTAATGATCCTACAAATATAATTCATTTTAAACAACAATTCTCATCTATGTCATATTTTTTTTAGAATATTTATTTATTTTAGAAGGTACATATGGCTGTTTTGCTTGAATAGTGGCACACATGGCAATAAGGTGTTTGGATTTTATTTAGAATTGATTTTGATTTACGTATTTCATCGTAAGCTGCGGTTACTTTCTTACCTGAGGTCATCGTACAGACTTTCCTGAAGCTATTAAGGTGGTTGCAGACAAACCCTAGTTTATCTATGGAACACCTCAAACGAAAATAAAATTTCAGATATGCCTCTATTTAAACAAAGCAGCGTTATGTTCTTTATATTTTTTGTTTTAATATATAAGTGTGAGAACTACGGTTTGACCGGTGTCGCCTAGCAACGGACCGATGACCCACGTTTAAATAACAGCTAAAATTAGCCCTCGTTACAGTTCATTACTGGATCTAGTATGCGTTAATTATGAGTTTGTTTGGACATTCTTAATGTTAGTTACAATTATGACAGTCCACAACCAGACTACATCTGCTTTCATTCACTGGCAGTTTGGTCATTTTGATTTTGATTGTAAATTGTGATTAATACTGTCAAGACCGTACCCAATATCAAAACTACGCGGGGAAAAGCCATAGTCAATCAGGCTGTGACATTTCAGCACGGAAAACGCGAATGAAACTAAAATTTTAAGAAAATTATATATAATTGTCGAAGGGCTTTGTAAGTTAGTACTATTGCCTATTTGCTAGAAAAAGAAATTTAATTGTTATTTAATTAATAATTTGTTTACTTCTTAGAGGGGGAGGTGGGAGTGGGGCAGCTGCCCTCTCCTGTTCCCGCTGGGTACGCCCAGGAATACAGGCCACTATCAGACATCGTCTACTGAGCACCTTAGTGATAGTTAAATTTGAATAAAATTCGATTATTTTATATAGTATTGTGATTCAATGCAGACGTAGACACACCAACTTTTGACCGCATAAAAGCCCATTACTTCAGCAGTCAGAAATTCCTATCAGAGTAGAGCATCCTTTCATCATTAACACACCTCGTCTCTGACCCATCGGAGTCGCCACCACCACTCAAGACTTTACTTTATGAGATCCAATATTATTTAATTTGCCGATAAGAATTGAGTTTTCATTTCTGTATATTTGTTTATTCCATTTCATTATAAGTATTCTAGTTTTTTTTACATAAATTGCTTTTAATTTCCTTCATATTCACTATTTCACTTCTAAATGTTTGAATCATTATTTGTATATATTTTCAATAGTTAGTTCGCTAAATAAATGTTTACATTCAAGCCTTGGTTCTCCTTTGGAACCTGATTCAAAAAAACTTGGTTGATTTTTGGTGGCTTAAACATTAATGATAAAAACTTTAATTTTAAGGCTTTGTTTCGGGAATCATTAAATTGCATCCTTACTATATATTGTTTCCTCTTTTATATTGATAGTTGTTTGGTTATTTATCAACTATTATTTTCACTATAGAAACCCATCAAAAGGAAAGCGCCCTATCAAAGAACAACCCGAACGGACGCAGCGAAAGCTGTTGCTGTGATTGATGTCAATGGAACATAGCCCCCATTAGTTCTCATCAATCCTTCTCCCCCAATCCTCTATCAAAAGTAGTGCCGCTTTGAAACACGTCCTAAAAGGTAGCAATTAATAACGGCACAAGAGGCACGGCTATCAGGGTTCAAAGGGACACACAGTCCTTTTGATAGGAGAAAAAGGACTACCTTTCTGGTCAGAGCCGAAACACTATTGACATTTATTCCTTCTATACTCTTTCTTGATTGTTCATCTTGAAAGCAAATTGGCCATCAAGAACGATTCATTCGACCTGATAGGTGGTTTTTAGGATACAGATACTTTATCAGAGTATCTATATCCTATAGTTTCATGACCTAAACGTAGGTAATAATTGTTTTATTTAAGGAAATTATTTTTACCTTCATCTTTCCATGACTTCAACTTGCTCGGTTCAATTTTGTTACTAACACAGAAGATGATGTCGCCCCTCACTTACTGTAATAACACAACTTGCTGGTCAATGCCTTGCAAATGATTACTTTATATCGTTCCCTGGGGCGCTAAAAACCGTCTTAATAAGTTTTGCCAGCCACCTATGTATGAAATATACAATAAATGGAAGTATTACGACCGAGAAAAATATCGAATTCGAGTTTTCTACAGAAACACATGTGTTGAGGTCCCCATAGTCTAAATAACTATATCTCGCAAAATTGTCTACGTGTTTCTCTACTTTTCTTTTAATAGCTTAGCTCAAAAAAGAAAACTTGCAAGGAACTGAGATTCATTATTTAAAGTAGGTATATGCCAAGGAAGCGGCTCAGTGGGTAAGGCGCTGTGCTGTTACTAACTTCCGGGACCCGAGTTCGAATCCATCTGTAAGAGATAATTATTTAATCATATATAATAATTATTATTAGATAATTATATGTCCCCTTATTTAGGGAGATAATTATATTTATAATCCAGGGACACACCCAACCAATGAAGGGGTACCCTTAATTGGAAAAATCTGATCATGATCACTTCCTTGAACAACTGTTGTACAATAAACGTACTTCTTTACAAATAAATATACTTTGAAATAATTAACCATCTCTCACAGTTATAAGTAAAAAAAAATGGATACTCTTAAATGTTTTAGTGTATCCATGGTAACTATAAAATTAGGCAGCTTTTATTTTCACTTATTTATATATCGTTTAAAATATCTCGTGTGGGGAAATTGAGATCCGAACTAATCAAGAAATTACTTTATATAAAGTCTTTTCACTACTTCAAAACTAGTTTTATTGTTTAAATAAAATAAATTGTATCCATTCAAGTCTCACTCTTTATTAATATTTTAAATGTTCAACGCTTCGGCCAACTTGGTGATCATCAGGGACAATTTTAAAAATAAATTTACACCTCACATCCAACTATTAAAATTTGTTGTCGGCTATTTTGCTCAGGTCTAATAATTTTAGTCGGGTTAACATATTTTCACTTTATCATTTAATTTTATAATTTTTAAGTACAAACTATCTTACATTAATATATAATTGAGTGATAATAGTGTAAGATAATTTGTAATTAAAAGTTTTAAAATCAAATAAAAAAGTGATAAGGTTAATTTCACTAAAACTTATCAAGGATTAATTTCGTGTAAAACTAACTTTTTCATAAAAAAAGATCTGGAAGAATTGTTTGGAATTATGGTTGCAAAACTAAGTTAGTAAGGAGCTATTTTTTTTTTTTTTTTTTGAAAATTGTTTTTTTTTTTTGTATTTCTAATAGTGAGTCACATGTTCAGATAGGTATTGTTGGCATTGCGAAGAGAGCAGAAAAACTATATATATATATATATAGATAGATATATATATGGAGTATAAAGTGGTAGGGAGGGGTGACCCGTTCTGTCAATCTTAAAGTTAATGGATCTAAAGCCAGCCTGGCCAGGACTGCTCTATCAATGGCTAGCAGAAAGCCGAACCAATCTACTCTCTCTCCCTGTACAGTCTATTCTGGATCAGCTGTCTGTCACTCTAAGATCTAAAGCTACTTCGTTCAATCTTCTGCAAAGGTTTCAAACGAATAGTTCCAATGTGATTAACTGATACTTTATTATAAAAATAATCTTTTTTATCTATTTTTTCATTTTATATTTATTAACTTTATCATATTTTCTCATTATGTTATGAAATAGGTATTGCTTATGTGCGCAACAGTACGTATCACTAGAAACTGATTTGCCTGCGTATTGAGGGTATACACGCTCCTGCTTCGTGCTTATTTATAAGTTATATCAATAGAAAATGGTAAATACTTACAGCACTCGGCTTCGTCAGTGCCATCCACACAGTCTACCGTCATGTCACACCTGTAGTGAGGTGGTATACAGTATGTCTTATTCCACACGTACTGACCGCAGGATTGCTGGCCAGGCTCACAGTCTGGTGCCGCTGTAAGAAAATAATATTATTAGTAATAATAAAATTATATTTTTAACTCATACATGTTTACCTAATACTTTTTTAAAATTTATATATGGTTATATAATACTTTATTAAACATGGTAAACCAATTTATCAATTATTGTAAAATAGCCAATAAAACTTTTTTTTTTTATTTATTTAATGTAATTTACAACTGTACAAAATAATACGTAAATATGTTGTATGTTTCATATACACTTGAAAATCTTGGGTAGGAACCACTCATCGGTGGTAATTCAAACATTAATTTAAATTAGAAGGTCCCGCGGCCATCTTCTTTTCAGACGCCTCGGAGGATTATCAGGGATTGTTAAGGATGAAAGATTAAGAATTAATGGGTTAGGATGGTTAAGGAGTTTGGAATGAAAAGACGCATATCTGTTTTGGGCCATTTCTGCAACGAATGGGATGTTAAGATCTTTGTGAATGAGTTTATTTGTAACGTAATAAGGAGCATCAAGGATTTTACGTAGGATTTTGGATGTGGAAGAAATTTGATGGTTTGGTGGAGCCCCAGAGCTCAATTCCATATGTCCAAATTGGTCTGATTATCGTAGTGTATACTAATTTTTTGTAGTGAATGGGAAGTTTAGAGCGTTTGTCAAGTAAGTGTTGTAGCAATCGGAATCTACGAGCAGTTTCTTGTCGTTTCAGTCTTGTGTGTGGATGCCAAGTAAGTCTCTTGTCAAGATGGAGTCCTAAGTACCGAATCTGTTCAACAGGCGTTAGTGGAGTATTTAGAAAGGATACTGTATGACAGGAGGGTAGAGATTTACGACGGAGGATAAAGGTGATCTGAAGGGATTTGTCAGGATTTATTTTGTTCTCCAGTTTTGACAACATTCTTCAATAGATGTTATGTGTGTCTGTAGTGTTTGTGAGCCAATAAAACAAATACAACAAATAATGCTATAAATTGTATTTAATACATCTAAGGAGAGCGATTAAAGTAATGCAAGACAGAAAATGTTAAAAACAGGTGAAATATAGTACCCGCAGTAAAGCTCGTTGAAAAGACATGACTTTATCTCAAATAGATGTTTCTATTTCAGAGTAAATTAAATTAATCTAGGCGTGGTAAAAGTGGCCTAAATCAATTTCAAAATATTCTATAGTGTGTACAACATTTATATCGGCAATTTTCTGACTGCACTACCTGTTTTCCCAACCAAAGTTTGCTCCCTGGATGGTTAAGGAAAGAAATATAGGTCCTTGTGCGTCCGCTGACCCTGGACAGCCACAATCTGTGGATCTAGACCAGGGATTCCTGAAGTGGGCGCCACCGCCCCCTGGTGGGTGCTTTAGCGATTCAGGGGGGCGGTAATGGCCACAGGTGTATTTGGGGGCGATAAATAACTATATAATAAGTTGTCACGGTCAACAATATTACTGCTGACGAAAATAGAGATGAGGATTACTAAATTGGTAGCAGCACACCAGGTTCATCCTTCGCATTAAGATGGTTTCGAATGTTTTAACTTTTTTTCATATTACATTATATTTTCAGTTCAATAAATAGTTTTATAATTCAAAAGTGCAATGTTTCTAATTTACACCTTTCCTTCTCTAACAGTTCTTGCTATATTTTACGAAAAAGGTAGACATATAAATACATTTATATTTCTCATTAACTTCTATTAAAATTGAAAAAAAATAACCAGGTGGCGCGAAGTAATATTCTTCTTGGAAAGGGGCGGTGTGAAAACAAAGTTTTGGAACCACTGATCTATACGGATTCGTCCCTTAAGTGACAGGAAACTACCAAACCTACCCAAAAACGGGATTTGGATTATGGAACTATGAGTACCCCGCAGCTGAACCATAGTACGATTTGAAGCAACGTGAAGTTGGAATCGCCCTCTGAGATATCTGTGTTCCGGCAAGCAGCAATGCCTCTAAAAAGGCCACATAGTGTGCCCAAAGATCTTCATGGTGTGAAAAAAAAAATGAAATATACACATAACTCAAATAGAAGGGTCTTGATATCTTATTACATTAGATTAAAGCAACCAGAACCAGATAGGGAAACCACTGTCTATTTTTAGAGGCTTCGAGTTTTTTTTAATTCGTTTTATTGCCGAAGATTGAACGTTTACAAGCAGAACTAACTATGTACAACTAATAATTTGCATTATGTTTTCTCAAAATTTTCATTCTGATTTTTTAATTATTTCTTAAATTGCTTGTTACAGCAATGACAAAATTCAAGATCCTAAGAATTTGATCAATGCTTGTTGCTCTAAGCCAAGTAACTTAGTATAGTATTGTGTGGAGGAGAGTAACTGGCTATGTTACTACAAAAAATAGTCAACTGATACTTGAAGTCGTTAGATTCATAATGAAAATGGTTGGAACGTTTTATATTCGGCTTAAATCATTTTAGCAAAGTTGACCATAGATTAGTTGTAATGTGAATAGATCGACAAGAATGGCGCAGTACCAATCCATTAACAATTCGCAATGCTCATCTTACCTCTTTGGAACGGCACAATTTAATACCATTAGGGAGGAGTTAATCTCTGATTGAAGTGAGTAGCAACAATGAGAATATCGATGGAAGAGTTTCCACAATCGAACGTCTGTGCCAATAAGCAGCAAAATAGATTGAAAGCCTTCACCTTACTCTGAAGGGAATCCCGAACCAATATAAGAAAGAAAAATAGGGCCATGCATTGTTAGCAGGGACCTTGAATACAAATAAATATTTCAACTTTTGTTAGGTTGTCCAATTTCTGTCCACATATAAAGAATTAATACAAATTTTAAAAAATATTGATATCTCGTTGCTAGGAAAAAAATTTGGGTATATGAAAAACTATTCTGAGGAACTATTAGACGTACAGATGCCTAATAGTACCTAAATCAAAACTAGCGAATATACTATAATATTGTTCGTAACGTTATAAATTAATTGGCAAGATATTGATTTTTCATAATTTGGAAAAAAAGTTACTTATTGAAAAACTGTATCTCGAAAAAATTAATCAAGAAAAAAAATTCTGTACCGCTACAATCCATGAAGGGTCCTATCACGCACGGCCGTGATTTTTACTCATTTAAAAGGTACTCACCATAATGAAGCTGGATGGACCTTGAAGGGCTCCCGAATCCACAGGGGTGACTCACGGCAACAGTAAACCAGAAAATAATTATCTACCATGGCTGGATTCGAACCCGGGTATTTTGAGTTAGTAACTCAATGTTTAACCATTGAGTTACCCACTTCCACAATCTCGATTAATATTGAATGTTAAGTGCTCCGTTAGAGATAATATTTTAGAAAATTTACTCTACTTTAAGTGAATGAACGACAATTTTTTCAATGTCTTAGGCATTTTTAAGGATATGGACCACTGAAGAAAAAATTAGCGAAACTTTTGAGTTTTTCTATAATAAAATAAACTTTAGGAAGCGTGTACCTTACATACTTACTTTTTAATCTATTGCTTATACTGTCTATATAAAAAGTGAATTTTTTTCAGAACAGAAAGTAATATAATAATAATAATTACTCGAAATAACTCAATATCAATTTTTTGTAACTTCTGGAACATCCTCCATTTTTTAATCCACGTAACCATCGTTAGCGAAGTCACCAATTATGACCCTTAATTGTATATAGTTTTCAGTAACGGGATCAAAAATTGGAGTGAAATAATTTATTTTTTTCTCCTCTTGACTGATAGTATGATATATAATATATCGATAGACATATGACTCTTCATATGACCAGGGATCCTTCTAGCTTTCTTAACAGTATTACTCTCCAGACTCCAGAGACATTAGCAGAGAAGTAGTGCCTGGAGAGAAGATGAAGGGTCATCAGATCCCCTCCTGTAAGGGCGAGCTAAGGGCCAACAGTTTTTACTGGAATTAGTTGCCTCCGAGTCACAGTCACAGCTCACTGTCACAGCAGTCCTTGTTTCGTCACGTTCTCTTTTTGTGTCATTTGTAAGGCTGAGTACTCGCTCTTCTTCACCGCTTCTTTTCTTATTTCGTTCCTTCCTTCTAAGGTTAATTTATTTTGATTTATATTTCTCATTAACTTCAGTGAATTATATTTTTTTCCCTGGAGAAATTTCCTCTAGTAATATAAGAAACATGTAGCCACATTGAAGAAGATTAAAAAAGTATGATAAATAAATAGGTAAATATGTATAGTTTTTTCACATTTAAAAAATGTTTCTTTTTTTCATTTTTCATAGTCCCTTATTTTATTTTCTGAAAAATATTTCCTTTTATACAGATTTCTCTTTCTAGATGCAAATATTTCGATAAAATCGACTGTCCAAAAAGACCACTTAATAGAATTGTTTTTTCCGATTTTTTCAAAAACGCCTTAAATGGTTATGATTAAACTCGGCATATCAAGCTATAATTAAATGGTATTATCCTCATTGAAATATTTTGATAGAGCTTAATTGGCGAATTTTTCATGATGGTTTCCTCTAAAATACCTTTAATTTTTTTTCATCGATATAACTAACCATCTAACATTGAATAGTAGTGACACATTGACTCATGTCTTTAATAGTAGTGAAACATGGATAAATAAAACCAATAAGGATCTGATAATTAACATTATAAAATATGAGGAAAAATATAGATCTATTATGTACCTTTTAAAATCCAAAAATTTTGGAATAAATAATATTTAGGTAAGAAAGTACTGGATAATGACGAAAAACGAATAGTAAAAAGGCCTATTCTAAGGAATTTTAACCTGCTGGGCGCATGCGCAGAGTGTTATTCCGTTACTTGTACCATAGTTAATAAATACTAAGCTTTTAAATAAATTTAAACTTTATACAAGTCGTTCAGAAGACTCCATAAGATCGTTCTTCATATTATCAATATTGATTCAATTACAATTTTGCATTGCATAAATGGATAAGAGCAGAATGTAAACTTAGTTTAAACAAAAAAAAAAAATGGAGCGGTGCGCATCACACAACTATCACTTACTAACTTACTTCCGTCCCTAAGTTTTGAGTAGATTTGTGAGCTCGTGTTCAAGTTAGCACCATTTTTTGTGAATTTCCGAAAAATATTTAAGATCTGAAAAGGGGAACATTTTGAACAAAATATTTTTATTTATCTGTAGCTTAAAAAATAGATATATAGGCTTCTTGAGATAAAAATAACAGATATTAACTTTTTTCCAGCCAAGATTACAACAGTTTAACAAAAGAATTCGAAATTTTGCCCAATGAAAGTACTTTCTCTTAATATATATTCCATATATAATACTTTATACTTTAAGAGTTAATCTTTCAACTGAATATTTAGAATAATTTAATTAGAATTTAGATAATTATGAAGGAAAAGTATGGCCACCGCTAATAATACGGTAATATCTGATTTGAAAAGGACGAAAATTAATTTTAAATCAAAGCAGGGGATTAGTGAAAGTTTTGTCTTGTGCGCACCGCGCCTTTTTTTATTTTCTACAAAAATAAGAGCTTGCCTACCTTTGCTTGGGGGAAACGAAAAGATTCAATTTTTCTTTCTTTTTTAATACGGGCCCAATTTTTTTTATGGTTTAAAGAGAATTTTATTATATTCCAAGTATAAAATTGATCATAAAATGCATACGTTTTCAAAAGGCAAATGAAATTTATTCATTTTTCATAATCTTTTTTCTGTTTTTCTTGAGGATATCTTTGAAACATGATAAATTGAAGCACTCGAAGAATAATAGTTAGAACAGTTGGAAAACACGTTATTTGACTATAGTGCAAAGGTTGCTTGATTTTTCAATACCTAAAACATTCTTACATTTTTATTCATCTTAGTAACAAGAAGCGGATGGAAAGTGGCGTACGTACAAAGTCCAATAACATTTGAAAAAAAAATAATTTCAGTAATTGTTGAAGTAGTGTTAGAGATTCAGTGAATCCTTAGTAATACTCCAGAGTCTGTGGGAGAATATATTTGTGTCGGCTGCATAGGATGTTATTATTATGTTTAGGCAAACTGCTACATAATGTACAGCAATGTTGTGTTAAGTAGGATGAAGTGTTGGTAATAAAATTACTATATTAACAAAATAACATCGGGCACCATCAAGTAGCTTACATACAGAACGGTCAGGCATTAATTATGGAAAAATAAGATGTTCCACCTTTGAAATAATGATAATAAGTGTCCAATTATTAAAGATTTGCGATCACTGGCGGTATAAGAATAACATTTTAAATTGTTTCAATTCTACTTTATAAGCTATTCTAATTGTACAATAGTATACTCAAATTATAGACAGTAAATTCATTTGTAAAAGAAAGTAGTTATTTACAAAATAGAGAAGAGATGAATTTATCGAAATACCATTCAACAACTAAATTTTGTAACTGTATATATATTATTATTTTATACTTCGTTGCCTCTTCAAATAACCTATACTTCACAAAAAGAAGATGGTCCGGGTACGATCAAAATACCTCAAATAGAAAATAAATTATTTATTATGAGCCACGGTACAGGGCTTCGTCAGGTCTAAAAAAGATACAAACAGTTTTAACTGGGGAACAGAGTATAAGAATGCGATAACTTTTTTTTTTTAAATTTACAACTGTATATTACATAATACAAAAGTATACTGAGGTTAAAATTATGTAAAATTTATATAAAATTGAACAAAGCAACAAAATCATTTTTAACCACATCATAGTTTATTTTTATTTCATGTTATTATTCCTATTCTGTTACTTAACTTTAGTTGATATCACCACCCTTGAAGAATGGTGCCAAAATTGGAGGATTAAAATTAATACCAATAAATCCCACCAAATCACATTTACCCTTCGTCGTAAACCAATGACCTCTTGCCCTACAATATCCTTTAATAATACCCCACTTATTCCTGTCGAACAGATCCGTTACTTAGGACTACATCTCGACAAACGACTGACACGGAATCCTCATACAAGACTGAAAAGATAGGAAACTGCTCGTCGATTTCGAGTATTACAACATTTTCTAGACAAACGGTCTAAATTGCCAATTCATTACAAAAAACTGATCTACATGACTATTATACGGCTGGACATACGGACTGAAGCTTTGGGGCTCCACTAAAACAGTTACCATTCCTTCCATGGAAAACTTCCCAACCACCCAAATCCACTTGTTTCTAACCTGCCTTCGCCTTCATTTCCTAATTATCCTTCTAGACGTCTGAAAAGAAGATGGCCTCGAGATCTTCTCCTCTAAAAATTTTAGTTGTTTGTATCTTATTTACCCCTGATGAAAACTTGCAACGTGGGACGAAACGTTGACGCATAAAAAAATAGTTTATTTTCAATTTGAGTTAGTTTTACACACAACGATCTTCCAATACCTTTACTTCATTTTTTTGTTTTTGTTTTTTAAGTAAGTTAAATATTTAGTTTTAACTTTATAAATGATTTCAAAAATGTTAGCTTGTTACCCATTGCAGTCTCTATAGTGACTCAATAATGATATGTGTTAGAAACAAATATTTTATTTTATTTTCATTATTTCTGTAGGTTATTTTGGCACGTACTGATATATGTTGCCATCAGGTCGGAACACATTAGTTATACTTTGCTGTATAAATAAATTAAAAAATGACCTTCCAAATTGGAATTGAAAATTGGCGAACAGTCTGAAGGCTGCTAAAATCCATATAATAAAGATACTGGCCAATAGGACAGCAAAAGTGGCGATTTCTGAAGGAATTCCATATCGCGGAGTGCCTGTCGATGATTTAATTGCCCTCAGTAAGCAGCGAATTAAATTGGAATGGAGACAAACGTGGGAAAATGTTTCTGATAAAAAATTTAGAGAAATCAGAAGTGACTTCTCAACTTGGATATCATCAACTAGAAATATGCACAGAGAGAAGGTGATTTTGACGCGCCTTCGAATAGGTCATACGTGCCTGACCCATGGTTATCTTATGGCCCGCGATTCTCCACCTATACGCTGAACATGCGGAACAGGATTACTGCTAAACACATTTTGACTGAATGCCAAGCATAAAACTCCCTCAAATGTTTATATCGAGATCCATTCCATCTTGCAGGATAACAAACAAACCTTTGATAAACTTTTTGATTATCTCCAACATTCCATCTGGACCATAAAGTTTAATAAAATTTTACCACAGATTGGAATAGTTTCATTTTCCAATATAATCGTAACTATGAATCAGGACACTTATTCAGTGTAATCGTAGTCATGAATCCCGTACATGAAGGGTACAGCTCAAAAGTCTTAAATTACAAGTATATCCTCTACTATTTCGGAAATTAAGGCAATAATGACCCATATGTGGTTGGTGCCTTAAAATAATTAAATAAAAAATAAATGTAAGAGTGAAAAATTTTCTTTCGGAAATAAATAATTTGATATAGCAACTACTTCAGCAATTCTAGCCTAAGTTGCGGTTGTTTTTGTTTCCCAGTCGACAGGATATGAGAAGTGTAATTGGTGCGATTACTGAAGACAGAAATAGACCAGCTTTCGACTCAATAGCATTTGATAAGGAGTCATTAGAAATGTTCTATATCGGAGAGGAGAGAACCGACTTTGAGAGAAATGTTGGGAACGGGGTCGTGAGAAAAAGGAACGGACTGTAATGTTACACAACTCGCTGCACGAACGATCTCAATGTTGGAACTCTAGGGCGCTGTAATTTTAGTCGCAATCATCTCAATATTTTAAATTAATCCGGTGCATTTTTACTTTTATTTACCAACATATTGCCAGTTGAGAATGATAGCGGCTATAACAATACTTGATTTTCACTATCGTTGAATATTATGAATTCCATTTTTCAATGGGTAAAAACGTTTTGAGGTTCTCTGAGTCCAAATATCTCAAAATAGTATGTGAGTGTGTGTGAAACAGCCTAGTTTAAAAATAAAAAATTGTACTAAACTGAAATTAAGTATTTAAGATACTGGACCTTAACATGTCCACTGGTACTTAACATGTCTGGAATATTATGGAATTTGTTTCGTTAAAATGGACTACTCGGAAGTATCACTTCGTGTTAATGATTGGACACTTGGTTGTCATTTTCTCCAAAATAGCTCTACTTAATTTAATTTTACTTGCCATGACAATGCAAAATCTAGTTTTCTTTACCATGAGGAAGGTAGAATCCTGAATGAAACAGTTTGACTTGAAATTCTTTGAATAAAGAATTTTCAAAAAAGCTTCCAGAAAAATACCTTTACTGTACATTGAAATAATTAAATCTTTCATTATTGGTGCTATTAAAAAAAAAAGATTGATATAAAATGTGAACAAAAAATCATAATGAACTAAAGGAGAAAAATAAATGTTTCCATGTTTCCCTGGTTGTTATAATTAGTCATAACTTTTTAGGTATTGCCATAATAACAGTGAAAACACAACAATATATTAATCGTTGGTCTTTTACCTAGCAAATTAGGTAATATAAATATAGTGAGGGGAAGTATTGTCATCGTGAATACAATTTAGTTTAAACTCAAAGAAGAGTCATGTAGGAATCGCAGGGAATGGAGTGGCCAATCATGCTGCAAGAGAAGCACTCGCGCTTCTGGGACGGGGTAAAGCAATTTTAACTCCATCAGAAATGAGCAAACCCCTTGAAAAGGAAATCATAGATAAATGGCAATATTTGTGGAGTGAACTAATAATTGAAAACTGAAAGCCTTTACTCCTTGGGCTTTCAGTTTTCAAATTATTAAAAAAGACGTCAAGCTCTGCGGTACTTCCAGGCGTACATATCGTAGAGAGGAGGTCGTTCTGACCAGGCTAAGAATAGGTCACACGAGGCTCACTCACTCCTATCTTATTTCAAAACAAAGGCCTCCGACAGCCAGTATTGCAACAAAACTTTAATAATTAGCCATATTTTTCATGAATGCCCATATTTCACATCACATCTCAATAGCTAAGGATTAAACCCAGTTATTTCAAAAACCCTCGGAGACGATGATAAAAGAATAGAATTGGTGTTTCAGTTTTTGAAATCAAAAGATTTGCTAACAAAAATATGACATTGAACGGGGAAAATAAAATAATAATAAAATAAACAAATACATAGATAAATAATCAAACTAAAAAATAAATAAAATAAAACAAAGCCACTAAACAAAAACAAACAAACTGTAAAATATGGTTTGAAAAAAAAAAGAAATCTCCACGGTTTAATTCAAATCCATTGTGTTAGTGTTTGTGTAAAGATATAGTTCCTTATTTATTTGATAACAGACCAACATAAACAAATCTGACATTTCATTCTAATCTATATTCTTAGATATATTTCTTATTCTAATATTGATAATTAGTATTTTGATATTTTAAACACTTACGACAATTCTGGAACTCATCCTCTCCTTTTTCACAGTCTTTCTGATAATTACACACTAAAAGGCTGGATATACACTTTCCATCGGGGCAAGCAAACATCCCTGGACCACATGACGTTGTGGAATCTGAAAAAATTGAGCAATATTAGATTAATTGAATATTAATTATATGATTTTTAAATAAAATGGAATATCAAATATTATTTCAATAGAAATCAAAGGTAAAAGCACATTCAAAATGAAAGAACAATTATGAAAAAAACATTGTAATTTATATTAAGATGTTAAATCAAGAATTTAATGTATTTATTTTACAAAGATAAATAATTACATTAAAACAGTTACACTAAAAAAATATAATTTTAAAAATATATAGTGAGTCAACCTAATCTACATATGCAATAAGGAACCAACCAAAAGGTTTGTGAAATTTTGTTTTATATTAAAAATAAATACATTTATGGATCGTTAGTATATAATAAATGAGCATGAATCGGTAGTTTTGGCAGTTTCTGCCGTACTATAAAAGTCAGACATGGCTAGGAAAGGATTAATTTTTTTTTTAATTTTTCGAAAACCAGATAGCGTTTAGGTCCAACATTCTGTATCTAAGCCAATACTAGTCCGATTTTGTTGTTTTGTCTTTTGTTTCGAATATAATTTAATAATCTTCCGAATGATGAACAAAAAATGCATAGATTAGGAGCAAATAAAATTTACTTTTTGTCTGTTTTTTTTTTGTTTTTTTTTTTGTTTTTTTTTAATATGTTTTTCAATACTTAATTTAATTTAGAACTCAATATAACGCTTAGAAACTGTGAATGACACTGAAAAAAGATGAACTGTGGAATGTAAAAACCTAATTTAGGCAATGCTGCATATTTGATATTATTAGGTGACCTGCAAGCTTAATTAGCAGTTGGAATTAATAGGATTGTGTGTGTTCTAATAGATGGTGAGCTGCTATTGTGCAAACTACAATAGAAGAACAAAAAGTAGAAAAAAAGGTGGACTGAGTTGATAGCTTGCGGTCATCATTTAGCAGCAACTGAGCCTTTTCTGATGCCACCATTGGTCCGTTGATTATCTTGTCATCAGCCAATCCCAGTCCAGATTAGGAACCGTTTTGTAGAACGACCAATCGAATTCCTCGGCACATAAATCTCAACTCTCTCTAAACTACAACTAGAAACAACCAGCAACTAGTTGAAGATAATAAGTTGTTCCAAGAGAATAAAAAGTTGGAAACATACAGTTTGAATAATACTCCCATATTAATAATAATAATAATAATATATATAATAATAATCCCATAATAATACTCTAGATTAATAAAACAATAAAATATGAAGTTGGAATAAAAACTTGAAAGATCAACACATATAGAACAAAAATAACAATAATAAAAGACCAAATACCTATATTTATATTATTTTTAATGTTTCTATTTTTAAATTTTACAAAAAAAAAAAAGTGTACAAAGTATGTACTTCAGTATGGTTTCCTTACAATTTTTATTGGGTTAATAATTACCTATATTTTAAGGTTAATAATTGGCGTAAGCGAAAATAGCGAATGGAATTAATAAAATTTGTATAAATAACATAAATTATATCCATTAATGTCTCAAATTATTTTTATTAATATTTTAATTGTCCAATGTTTCGGCCAACCTGGCCTCAAGGACTATATTAACAATAAATTTACACCTCACATCCAAACTATTAAAATAATATTTTGCGGGCTATTCTGTCTAGATCTAATTATTTTTGTCAAATTAACCTATTTTTTCACTCTTTCATTTAATTCTAAAACTTTTAACTACAAACTATCCTACACTACTATCAATCACTCATCTACAATCAAGAATTGGTTTTTACCTTAAATGGATACAATTTATTTTATTTGAACAATAAATAATTTAATCATTAACATAAAACATAACATTAAATAATAAACCAGTCTCGAAGAAGTAATATGATTATATATAAAGTTTGATAAAATGTTTAATGGAAAATTTTCATAGTAATTCACATATTTAAGTCAAATTTGGGCCTAATCGGACGAGCCCTTTTCGAATAATAGGACTGTCGTGAAGAACATCTAGTAATCACATGGATGATTGAAGCAGTGCTTGGGATTTGAAAAACTGTTGATGGAGGGAATGGCATATAAATCAGAATTAAAAATTGTTCTACCAAGTCGTCAATGATTCTGGGTACAATAAAAACAGTTAAATAAAATTGTGTTTTAGTTATATTTGTAAAAAATAGACACCATTTACCTCCAAAGTACATATATTTAAATTGCCCAATTTAATTAACCACCATTTGATACTGACATGAACTTAATGGCAGTAAGAGTAGAATAAATTTATTATTGAATCAATGAACGATAATGAGAAGTGAGTAGCTCTTCTATTGACTTTATTAGCCAACTTAATTAACCCAAGCCCTTTCCTCTATAATTAAACTCTTCCACTTCAATTAACAAAATTAAATTCATTATTTAAAGTTTATTATCGAACTTAAGTTTAATACTTCTAACTTTTATTAAAATATTAGTTCATAAAAGATAATGGGTTTCTCAACTACTATTGATTTAATCAACGATTGAATTTATTATTAATTAAATTCGCTTTAATTTATTTCATCAATCACGGTAGAGGTCCTAGAATCTATAATTATTTCAGTTCTGAGAGTCTGCGGTTATAGTGCCCCCTTACTCAGCATTAACTAATGTCAGAGCCGTTAAGAGAGAAGCGCTGGAATGTCCAGGAGTTTTGATCTGGCACAAAGTGAGAAAAAAAGCGCGGTTCTGACTTCAAATGGTTGAGTGCAAATAGTTAATTAGCAAAACGATTGTTTAAAACATATGTATAACTCGACAAGGAATCAATCGAAAATTATTAAAAATGATTCATTCTTAGTCTGATTCCTTGGAATATATTTTGACACTAAGCATAAAAAGAAAAAGAGATAGAAATGTATCTAAGTTTTAAACCACCAACAAATTCTTCAAATAAATAATGTTTTACATTAATACACAATCAGTGGAAAGAAGTTGAGTATTGATATCTAGTATTTATTTATTTATTATTATCATCATATTTTTATTCTTTTTTGACCTTTTTTTTATTCTCACCTTAGTTCCTTAGGTTTGCATCTCTTAATGCGTATAGTTTTTATTTCTCTTATTTCTACTTTTTTTTTTTTTTTTTTTTATATTTTCATATAATTTTTTACTTAAATTTACATATTTTCAACACCAACTTAGTTTGCTTCTTTGTATCTTATTATCTTACATTTTAAACATATTTTTAGTTGCTTTACACCTTTTTTTTAGCCAACGTTGAAAAATAAATAGTTATTAACTATTGTTTGTTCATTTTTTATCGCATCTCAGACCATCCCCTTCATATTCAGAAAAATGCAGTCAATCATTTATATAAATAAAAACTAAAAATGCCTTAGATAGCTTATGTTATGTAAAATATTTATTAATTTATTGTTTTTTTTTTTATTATATTTTCATTAATTTACTTTTCTTATGTTTGTATATTTTTTACACCTTACCTTTTCATTTTCAAATATTTTTAGTTTTTGTATCTTGCTTTCATCCCCAATGAAGTCCTGAAAAGTGAAACGAAACGTTTGAGCTCTCTAAATATTTTTGTACTACAATAATATTTCTCTTTGACCAGAGGCGGACCATCCCCTTACATTAGTTACACATGGTCAATTGACGATCTTGTAACATATTATTGCTATTAGATTTTTTATTACGTTTAAAAATAGTCTGCACAAGAACTTTAATTAAATAATTTTAATTTTAATACTTTGAGAAAAAAAAAAATTGTTTTCAATAAACAGAACCTAAATGAAATAACGCAGCTAAAAATTTAAACATACATGAGGTTTAATAGAGATGATGCATGTTCTATGTAGTTAATTATCGGTAATGTACTTCATTAATATTATCACTAGAGTGACACACTAACAAGGAATTATAATTAAATCTAATAATGTAGAGTACAGAAGAACCAATGTTATCCAGCATGAGGTGTATTAAAGGTCCTAAATCCGTTTAGTTAATTTGAAATTTATGAATAAAATAATTCGTAATATATTTGACAATTGTATAAATAAAATTAATACAGTTTTTAATTAATTAATTAAGGATTGGCATAAAACATAACTAAAAAAAATCCGGTGCGGTGCTCGCATCACATAACTTTCTCTTATCACCCAACATACGTCCTCAGATTTAGTATAGAATCGTTGATTTTTTCGCTGTTGTAATTGTCGAAGAAAAAAAAAATATATAAACACCAGGTAAGGGGAAAATCATAAACAAAAAATTGTAATTTTTCTGTTGTTTAAAAAATTCGTGTCTCTGATTTATTTAGACGGGAATAATGAATATGAATTTTTTATCCGGCCAAGAATACATTAGCTTAACAAAAGATAACGAATCCGTAATGCAATCGGAAAAGATCGAGTGTTATCGGTTTTTCGGGTTAGAATCGAATATTTCTACTTTTCCTTTTCTCTGGCTTAGTTATTCATAAAATTATTTACTACTTTGTTTATTATTCCTAACTAATTGAACTATAAATTTTGTTCAAATAAAAAAAATTAAAGGTACTTAAATGTATAAATAATTAAAGACATTAATTTCAGAAACTACCTGTACTATTAAAATTCTGTTCTTGCTAGACAGACTGTTTATTGAAGAAGGCTTAGGACAATACAAAATATGTGGGCAACCCCCGGCCCGCTGTAAGGTTTGATCGAGGCCCATGAGAGAGGTGGCGATCATAAAAGAGTGAGACGGCAAAGGCTTTGGATGTTTGTCGTCTCACTGGCGGCGCAACAAAAGATTATTGCTTCTCAATAGTACCACACTAGACAATTTTAGATCATTCCTTCATTTTGCCTATATAAGCGGGAGGGAACTTTAGTTCAGTTCTGCGCAAGGTTCTCAGTTCTCACCTAACCTTATAATGCCAAAAGGCAATCCAAGGTATCATTAACACCCAGATATACATATAGCATACCTCCTATATGTATGTACCAAATATTCAATAACATCATTACAGGAGGGTATGAAAAAAAAAAAGTTCAGTTCTGTCTGAGCTACCGAGGTGATAACTTGTGCAGTCAATTTGCATTGTGACTTTGTGTGCACGAATTATACTTTGTTATTAAGTGTATCGAACGAAAATGATGTCTGGTGGAAAAAAACGAAAAGTAGTTGCAAAGGGTCGCCAGTTTCAAGAAAAACGGACTGAAGAATTCTTTTTTATCTTGCACAATGGTGCGCCTATTTGTTTGATGTGCAATGAATCCATTTTAGTGATGAAAGAATTCAATATAAAGAGGCATTACTCAACTAAGCATCCTATGCTGCAATCATTGTTATGTAAAATTAAATTTTAACATTGCTAAGCCTTCCACGAACCATCTTGATGATGAAGTTATAATTTCGTAAAATTTGGTTTAGAGGCTTCAGTGCGTTATGTGAAAACTGTTCTTTTGTATAATGGTATGATAACACTTAGCAGAAAGAAGAATAGGTCAGGAGAATTTAGACTGAAGAAACATATTAATATATCAGCAATTGAGAGCTAAAGTGGTGTATGCCATTTTTTTTAATAATTAAAATCAGGTTTTATTTTTTTTTGGAAGAATTTAGTTGAGCCTATGAAGTAAACCATGGCCTTTAAGCATCAGGATTAGCTATAGGATATTTATCTTTTTACTTTTATTTGTTTTTTTTTTAATATTCTTCTTATTATTTCTTTCTTATCCGTAACCGTATTTACCATTCACACTTACATTTTTACCATATTTGTTTCTATTACTAATAAGTATTGTTTTACTATTTATTACTCAAGTTCTATATTTAAGATTCTATCACACATGGCTTATTATTAATTAGTTTCCTATTCGTCTTTATTAATATTTCCTTAACTTAAGTCTCTTTCTTTAAAAAAAATAAATAAATAATTTTGTTACTTTCTTTGTATATTTATTATAACTTTCTTTTGGCATCTTACAATGATTGTATCTTGTTTTCAATTAGCCCTGAAAAGTGTGGGTGAAACATGGTTTACCATTAAATGGTTATTTTTTTTTTTTTACTAATTTGTACTATTATAGACTGCTACTCCAACTATCTTCCTACAAAATAAAATTCATTTATTTAAAAAAAAAATTACTTAATTGTAGACTGAATTATCTCCATATGCCTTCAAATTGTTAGATATGCCTCTGACTGACCAGTTCTAACAAAGAAAGCTACTATTTATTAACTAACTCTTTAAATAAAGTTATAAATATCTTAAAACTCCAGTTTTGATTTACAGCACGTTTGCACCGAACGGCTCATATAATATACGAGTACATAAATGCCTATACATATATATCTCAGCAATATTGTCTATTCTCAATTATATCTGAGTATGACAATGCCTGAATGGCCAGCCTTGCTCTCATTATATCCTATATAAACCCGCAGGACAATGGTTGTCCCCCGAGGAATACCCTCTGGAACAGGACTGAACTGGAGAGGTTGCAGGATTAATTAGATGACCGTAGTTCATTAGTGGGGACAGTTTTGTCAAACAGTTGACCTACCATGATTCCTGATTGTGGCAGTCTGCTGAGAACAAGTTTGCACAAAGATCTTCATCGCTTAGTTAGTCGTAACATGTGGCCCAGGGCTCTTTTGAACTAGACGGAATGGGGAAGAATGTAAGATGCTGTTGAAAATTGTTTTCCGTTTATCAATTATTAGCACTTTTTCCGCGAGAAAGAAACGAATTTTCTCAAGCATTAGTATATTTTTAGATTATTTTAAATCTTCGTTATAGTCCAAGAGGAAAAAAGAGTATTTGTTTCATTCCAATTTTTGATAACCTTAATGAAATTATCACCAGTTAAGAGTCAAAATTGATGATTCTGTCAACTATACTTAGGAGAAATATAAATGGTTGCTGTTCCAAAGATAAAGTTCTTTTAAGTAAAAAAAAATTTCTATGGTTTACTTTTTGCCAAGACTATACAAAGGATACAATAAATTACAGTAAAAATTAAAGATCGAAGTATTTAGATGCACGCCCCTTGAAGTTTATTGTATTGTAGAAAAACCTAAAATTTTCGTTCAGTTTCTTTCGATTCTACATATACTTAAAACTATATACAACACTAAAAACCTTCATAGCAAATTATTTATAGTAGAGTACATTCTCTGAAATATGAGCTCTAATAGACACCTCTACGTCTGATAGTTTCTGATTCATAGTGTTTCATAAAGCAAACGTTTTTTCAAAACTTCAAAAAATAAAGGTTTTTTAAAATTTATTTTGGCAAATAAAAAATATTTCTTTTATGGTGACAGACCTAAGCAACTACTTTTTAGAAAATTCAACTATCTTTTATTTGAGCGCTGTACAACTTATGATTCCTGAGATCTATAGTTTTTTATAAATCGAAAATTGTGTCAGAGATCAACCACTTAATAATTTATTTTGGGAAATATACCGAAAAGTACTACTCTTACGAAGACAAAAGTTAAGAACAACTTTTATAGGACATTAAAATGCTTAATTAGAATAATGTCACGTCTATAAGTCTAATGATTCCTAAGATATAGTTATTCTAAAATAAATTCACTATTGATTCTAATTTACTATACTGAACAGATTTGCTATACTTTATGATGTTCTATTAGGTAGTTTAGTATTGTAGGTAGTTTTAAGAGTTTTGAATGAAGAAGTTAATTTTTCTAACGTTCTGATACAGCAGCTATTTTTATTTCCCTCAACGATGTTGGCAGACACCACCAATTTTGACGATTAAATAAACATAGCTTTCATTAAACTAATCAAAAAATTGTGGTGAAATAATTGCTTTTGTTTTCTCTCTGGATCTTGGACTATTAAGATAGTATTATTTCATTTATTCACTATACACTTAAAATTAATAAAAAAAAAAATTTTCTTTTAGATGTAATTAAAATCTTACGTAAAATCTTTAGTGATTCATACTTTGTCAGAAATAAAGTCATCCATAAAGACCTTGAAGTTTCATATGTATACTTCAATAATAAACTCTCTGGCAACCTGAACCCTGGAAAAATATTGGTAGAAAGTGGATTTTTAATATCAGTACCGAACCTTAAGTTTGTCTGAGTCATTATTGATGTTGAATTATTTCATAAAAAAACCGCTTAACCAATTACGATGCTAGGTGATGCATTTCAAATAAACAAATTTCAGCTTTACGTTATAGTTTAGATTTAGATTTTCTATGAAGTATTATAATGGTTCAAGAAGTAAAATCAATTAATTCAAGATTGTTAGCACTTGGGGAGAATGGAAGCAATTAGGCCTGGAGCTAAGATAAAAGTTAATTGGTTCAAAAAGGGGTGGAGGGAGGAGAGGAAGAAGACAACTTAAACTTGGGTCCTTCAACTCTCAAAGGTCCTCACAGGAAGAAGAGGAAAGACATCGAAGGCCCTCCGCCGAAATGGCAATCACAAAAGTTCACCGAGATAATCTGAGGGAGACAATTAAACTTCCTTCAGGCATCTTAAAGGAGTAGAGTAATATCAAAAGGAAAATAGGCTCAAGAGGATTAAGGCTGCCCTATCTTCCTTGTCCTCAGTCCTAGCAACAGGTGAGAACCTCCTTCCTTTCGATATTAATTCATAATTTATTAATGCATTAAGCAATGAGCTTATATTTATAGTAGTGTAAAAATCATAATAATAATAATATATTTTTTAAAAAAAGGTTTTAGTGTTATTAATATTAACTATAATTTACATTGACTTGGGGAGTCTACACACGTAGGATCAACGATTTCAACTTTAAAACATTAATGATACTAGGTCGAAACATATTAGACACTAGGTAAAATTTATTTTATATACATTTAAAATCTTAGTAAATTTTGCTTTTCATGTGTTTAATAGTTATTGTATATAAATTGTCTTAGTGTAGTTAGTCCCAATTGTTTTTTTTTGTAGGATATGAATAAATGATTGTTGAAATAAATAAAAAATCATATAAACTGAAAGTATAGTTCTATAAAGTATAGAATTGTTGGATAACAATGGGCTATTATTAGTAGTAGAAGAGAGTGGAGTATTAATATACTAATTGGATTGGTAAAGACTAACAAAAATAATATTGCCAGTTGTATTAGATATATTAAAATGTTTATAAAATCACTAAAACTAAAAGCAGAATCATGTAAAATAGATCCAAAACATCTTATAAACAGAAATCGTGACAGATTCGTTTTCCTAAAAAGCCTAAAACATGAATTTTCATTAATAAAAAAAAAGTATTTCACATTGCGGGTTAAAAAATACATTTATCAGATACCTATGATATGATACATTGTTTAAAAAAAAAGACCGACTCAGGTAACGAAATGAGCTACGTTAAACATTCTAGACAGTGTTAAAGCCTAAAAGTTTTTTTTTTGCTTGTTTGTTACGTAAACTAAGGTACATCAGGAGGTTTGTTGTGGTGCGTGTATAAATACTTTGCTGCGGTGGCATTACTACAGCATTAGCGACCACAGAACTGGATACAGGCCGATAAGGCAGTTTGCAGTCAGTATTAGCAAAGATTGGAGCGGTCTGACTTCTGTCACGTTCTCGCTCACGACACCTTCTCATCAACTGCTATTTTTGGGGCAACGCCTTTCAAGGGACCCTCGCCCATTATTTGTACCGAATCGACATTGACATCAAAACGTCCATCTTGGATGAAATTAGACTTGACAGGTGTTAGTCAAGTAGTAGTTTATGCGATATGCACACACCGACCGACCTCTTCCTTCTCCCCCCTCCCCGGCCAACTACTGTGACTATTTGTTTTCTCTTCATCGAGCTAATCTGAAACTTTTCTATTTGTTTTCTAACTAACTTAAGTAGTTCAAAATTTAACTATTTTTTTTTTGGTGTAAAGCAAATCGTTTTAGTTTTGTATATATATCTAAATATTTTATTTCATAATTCATTTTAATAACATTGTAAGAGTTAACACTCCACTATGCACCTGGTATTTAATTCAACTAGGCATGTATGGCAAAGTTTTTTCTTTTTTTTTGCATCAACAGAATAATTTATTTGTTTATATTTTAATATTAGCAAATTGTCTATCAATTGGAAAGTTTTTTTTAAATTTTTTTATGAGATTATTATCAGGTCCTCCATTTTTTTATTTCCCAAACCAGCGAATAATTATATCTGGGGAAGAGACTAGTCTTTCAATCGCGAAAAAACCCTCGCCCCAACAGGAAGGAAATCTAAATTTGAATTATTTCGGATCTTATTGCTTATCACTCATTTATTGAGCTTTGATGTTGGTTTTTCACTGGAAAATGAATTTGGTTTATTTGAAATAAGTTTTTTTCTGGATAGAAATGAATTTTGTCTGCACCTAACTCCTTTGATGGATAGCATTACCAGTAGAAGTATTAGTGACAAATATTTTTTTAGCCTGCTAAAAGTTTGTTTAGTTGTTAGTGTTCACAATCGTGGTGTGTGCTTTTAGAAGTAGGGGCACTCTTTATCAAGTGGGAGAACAATAGCCCCTTCAGTAGTTGATCTGGCCAGTGCCATCTTAAGACCCTAACTCTAGCGACCCATGAACTAAAACGAATCTGGAATGGAGTGAGAAGTACGGATGATAACATATTGAGCAGTTTTAAAAAGCGATGTACTTAAATACATTGACTTTAAGAAGTAGTTCAAGATATTGCTAATCAATAAATCTAGAAAATTACTAATTTTAAATTAGTCTTTTTAATTCTTTCGAATGTTAAATAAATTAATGATTTTAACTAGCGTATTGTTTATATAGCAAAGTTGTTGCTAAAATACTTTGAACTACGCCAGCTCTAACCTGCAGGAGCGGCCTTGGTTAAAGACGGCCCTCCTCATCTATTAGTTGCAGAGCTTACCCTCATTGCTATCATATCGAACCGAAACCTTTATCCAAGTAAACATGTTGAGTTGCTACAGGAAGGCTAATGGAGCTAGACATCTTGCTCCCCTTCACATAGTCAACAGATTAAAGAGGTAATGCTCCATGACATTTCATTGCTCACCTCAGTTCATATCGAGATTACTCCTGCTCACGGGATAATCTCTTGATAATTCCTAATAACTTTCCTTGGATCCCATTTACAATTGGTTTTTGCTTTACTTGTTCATGTTCTTACAACTCAGGTGGGACATGTAATAATTGTATAATTACTTTAAATTGAATATAATAACCAGAGACTGGATTATCTTTTGTTCCCTAACTTCAAATTCCGCCAGACCACGACAGAAATTTGAATTATGGAAAAAATATTGAAATAATTCTAATTTTCTATAGCACGCAATTGTTCTGGGAGCTCTACCAACTTTTGCATGTTTAGGGTTTTTTTTTCTACAAAAAATTACCCGTTCTACTCTTTTTGGGCCAAATTTTTTTGTATGAAATTATTTCGCTAAGTTTACTATCAACATTCGTGCAGGACCTTGTGCAACATTACTACTATGACAGCAACTACTATCCAGTTTACACTATAGAAGTAGCCCTGGGCCAATTAATCCTAAAACTTTTAAATTTTTTCCAAAAGATAAACATTAAACTAAAACTTATTGAAATAATGATTTTTATTTTAAGGTGCTAAACAATTTTTATCGAGTAATCTTATGAAATTAAAATTTGCAGTAGAAGTTCTTGTGAAATTTATTGACTAGAAATAGCAACGGTTTGAGATACATAAAGATGCTGTGTGTAAAAATTTGGCGAAGATGGGTTAAGCAATTTGATTATCGAATTAGTTGCTACTTTAATAAAAACTAAAATTTTATCAGAAATTTGCGGATACACAACTTTGGAACTTTATTGACGTTATCTTACTTTTCATCAGTATTTAAATTTTTCTTTATTAGTATTAGTATTGTTATTATTTATTTGTTGTTTTTTCAGTAATATATATGTTTATATGGTAGGAATGGATACGCACAAATCTACAACATGGTTGTATTTTTTATTAATAAAGATTTTAATCTCACAAAAAAAAATACTCTTATAAAAACGGTACTATTACAGATATAGCTATCGCCTAAAGTGTATTAGATCGAATAAAGTTAAGTACTTTCGGTAAATGAACATTTCATTGTTTATTTAATGGTAGAGAAGTCGTTGAAGGAAGTATCTTCCTCAGTAAGTGGTTCTCTGATTGGCTGAGCTTAAAGGCCTCCTAAAAGTTGTGCTGGCAATAAAAGTCACCTTGATTGGTTTAGTCCCCCCCCTCCTTTAATGATTTCCAGGCTAGTCTCGGCTATTAAGGGAAGGGGAGTAGCCATGGATACGACCAAACAATAGCCCAAGGGATGATCCCAACATTGAGGGATGAACCCTTTCTTTGCTTTGTCTTCGATTCGAACCATCCCTTGACAATATCTTAACAAATAGAGTCCGGATTTTCGCGCAATTGCATCTTTTATTCCGTAGCTTCATTAACATAAATTTGAGTCATAAAGAGGACGTTCAATTGGTACTAGTTTTATATTGTACGTTTTTGCAATAAATTGGATTTTTTTAAAACTTAAAATATTGCCGGTGATTCATGAAAAATCGAACAAATGAAATCGGGAAAGGTATAATTGATACTTAGTAAAATGATAAATGATTCGAGGTCAATTATTTCTCGGTTACTAATTTTAGTTTAATAAAATGGTAATTGCTGCAATCTGTGGGAAATGTAGACAAACTGAAATTCCACTGTTTTAGGAAATCATAAATTGACGTTTACAGTAATACAGTAATACAACCAAGTTCTTTAGCTTAAATTATATTTTTTTTAAAATTTCATTCTCTTAATATCAAATTGAACTTTGATTTTAATTGGAAATAGGAAAATTAAATTTACGTTCAAAAATTTAGGTGTAGGTAGTTATATTGTTCTTGATTTATTCAAGAAAAAATTAAAATAATTTTTTTTTATTTTAACATCATTCTATATTAGAATTTAATGTATTAAAAACTCCTTTCCTGTGAGCTCTATGGTTGATTTTCCAAAATCATTGTGGTGGTTTTAAAAAGTTTAAAATGGAGTTTTTCATTTAGGAATAAAAAAGTTTTAATTACAGAAGCTTCCACTTAACTCTTTAATTATGCCCAATCAATATTTTTTTATTTATTTATTGAAATTTACAACTGCATAAAAAAAATGAAAATACAATAATACAAGTAAAATACAAGTAAATTTGACAAATGTTTTAGAACACATGATAATCTTCAGAAGAAACCACACAATGTTAATACTTCAATTATTGCTTAAATTAAAGATCCCGAGGCCATGTTCTTTTCAGACGCTTCAGGAATTGTTTAGGATGAAAGATTAAGAACTAATGGGATTGTGTGGGTAAAGATTTTGGAATGAAAGGAGGTCTATCTAATTCGGGTCAAATCTACAACCCATGGGGATATTGAGGTCTTTATGTATGAGTTTATTTGTAACGAGATGAGGAGGATCAAGGATTTTACGAATTTAGATTTTAAGGATTGGATACGGGAGGAATTAGATGGCTTGGTAAAACCCCAAAACTCAACTCCGTATGTTTAAATAGGTTTGATTATCATAGTATAAGAGAATTATAAGAAGCTTAGAGCGTTGGTCAAGTTGGTGTTGTAGTAATCCCGATCTAATAGCAGATTCTTTTTGTTGCAGTCTAGTGGGGGAATTCCAACTAAGTCACTTGTCAATACGGAGTCCTAAGTAGCGAATCTGTTCAACAGGCTTTAGTGGGATAATAAAAAGAGATACTGTAGGACAGGGAGAGTAGAGGTTTACTCAGGAGTGTAAAGGTGGTCTCATGGGATGTGTATGTATAATCAATGTAGTTTAGTTTTTAAATACATTTGCACTAATGCTGTAAGTGTTTAGTGAGTTTATTTAGTTTCAAACTAGCTTAGATAAGCTACTTATTTATGTTATGAATTACATAAGGAAGTTGATTTTGAAGGATTTGGGCGTTTTATTGACGATTTTGAGCTTTGGGATTTTACTGCAACTTTTTTCGGATTCCTAATGTATAGAAATCCGGTGTGTACTCATAAGTATGATTTATAATATCAATTTACAAACCCGGAAAAATATCGATATCTCTTAATTAGAGGACATCTGATCTCACTCCGGTTACACAATATATCTTCATCCTACCGCAACTTTCCAACGTCACATAAATAAAAAGGAGCCAAGCTATCGAGACAAAATTTTCTACTTCTTTCAGCTTTACCGTGACGATTGTTATCATTTTCTTCATTTCAATTATTTTTCACTTTCACTAGCTTTCTTTTATTTTTTCAACGATTCTTACTTGGAACAGTACCAGCGTGAAGCTAGTTTTTTAAAAACCTTTTAACTGTTGTTGAACGATACCCAATTATCTTTCAAAGACTACTTGTTATACAACAAAAAAATTATTTTTTTTATTTCATCCAACTACAAAAGGACAACCCAGTAAACCATATAGTTGACGAAAAGATATCATCAAATTAACTTTATGAAGAGCCACTCATTTTTGTTCAATCATAACCTTTGAATAAATTTTTATTTTGAACGAACAATATTATTATTTCTTTTAAAACTGGATTTCGGCTATCGGTCAATTTGGACAATGAGTACGTAGAGATATGGCCACAGTGAATAATATTAAAATATCTGTTCTAAAACGAGCCAGGATTAATTTAAACTCAAAGGGTGGTAAGTGAAAGGTGTGGCGCACATTGCCTTAGATTTTTCTTTTCAGAATTGATCAAAGGAATTATATAGAGAAGGCGGTCAAAATAGTATAAGTCATTTGAAAATGTTCAACAGGGTGTAAAACACTTTCGTTAGCCTATTTTGGCTGTTTCTGACTTATACTATTCTACCGCCCTGTTTACAACTCTAAGCTTATAATTAATTTAATATCTCTTCTACATAAAGAAATAATTTTTCGATAAATCAAAATGTGAAATTGGCAAACATATATATATTGTCCTTTACTGACATGTTTAAATGTAAAAGCATGTGATTATGAATAGTCGTATTATCAATGGTATAGCTTTAGGTAAATACGAGATCGATATAGGAGGGAGACAAACCCTTTGACGGCAAGCTATAGGCTATACCAGCCCTTTAGAGGTCTGATACCCAATCCTATACCCTATACGCTATACCCTATACCCTATACCCTAAGCCCGTTACCTCCGGACAGGACATGACAATAGGAGCCCACCCGATAATACCCTCTGCCAGGAGTCCCTCTTCACACCTCCCCCGCAATCCCATTTCTTACCCGTCTCCTTATATTCTATTCCCGCTTCATGGCCTACCCTTTCTCCCGACTTTCCACCTAATTCAGATGTCTATCACCTGCAGCCTTTGTGTAGAAGAAAAAAACTTTCAGATGGAATATTTTTCCAGTTATCGGAATCACCCTTTCCATCTCCTTTATTCTTGCTCAATAAAATACCCATCTTACAGTTTTGATTCTAGCTGAGATTACAGTTATCTCGTAATATATAAAACGATAAATAGGGACGAAAATATGATTTCTAACTGTATAAAAAATGTGTATAGTGACACATGATAATAATATAAAAATGGAGACAAAAAAATGAATATTCATTCAAAATCTTTTCTAAAGATAACTTTAAAATAACAAATAAGTTTTGGAATAAATGTAAACGTTTTTTACCATACTTTACTTCAAAATTGTAGACTTAAGTACTGTATCTAAAAATATATTTTATGCCACTAGAAATATTAGATATGGAAAATTGTTGCCAAGAACAAAACCAAGACATATGTTGATATATACTTATAAAATTATTATAGTAAATTGGGTTGGTATTCTCTTTGATGTTATGAGTTTACATGAAAAGGAGGGTTAGACTGTTATACTGTATCATAATTAAATTTTTTGAGTGAATGAGCATTAAAAGATTTAAGATTTGTATTACAATCTTAAGTTACTTAATTACTTACAATTTGCGGGGGTAATTTCCAATTCAAATAAATTACTTTATGTATTAAATTGAGTTTGGATGAACTTTAGAGGTAACAGGAATGTTTGAATTGAGTTAAGCATGATTTAATCATTTTCTGATTTTAAAAGTCATTATATTTCAATATAAAGATCGTAAATTGCTCAAGGCCGCTGCTAACCTCAATGAAAATAATTGAAGACAGCATTGAGTAAATAAAAACTAAGTTTAAAATATTTATCGATATTGCCAAACTGAAGTTTTTAAAAAATAAGGAGATCGTAATAATTGTCTTGAATAGAAATTCATGTACAGTGAAAAACAATATTCAATTGTCAACAAATCAATTGACTTCAAAAAGCATAAGAAATAATTTATTTTATGTATCTTGTAAAAATATAAATCTTTTTTGTATGACGTTTATCACAAGTAATTGGAGATCTGATGGTAGAAATTATATAAATTATCGACTAACAGTTTTTTAATTTAATGTTGTTTATATACCATTTTATATATCTAGCTTGTTTCAAATAAATTAACATATATTGAGCTACAATCTACACTTAATCTATGTACAAAAAAGTCAATAAATACAAATATTTTATTAAAACTTATGAATGAAAAACAATGTTTGTTTGTTATCATTTATTAATGACATAAAATAAATAGTTGAAACAGGGCAGAATGTTTTTTCATTCATAAGTTCTAATTACATTTGAAATTCTTCCAGTAGAAGTTATTACTTAAACAAATATTTTAGTGATATTCATCGATTTTATTCTTCAATTATAGAACTAAATACGAAAAAAATTCTTTCAAAAAATTTGAGTTATATTTAGCTTAACAAGAAAAATTAAATCATAAAATAAATAAATAAAATACCATAGGAAAAAAATTGTAAAAGGCTTAGAAAACAGGAAATTTTAACATTAAAAAAATGCATGGATTTATTAGCTTTTATCTGGAGTAACTGTTAACCACATAAACCACCACCTAAGTGAGTGCACTCATTTTCATCTCTACTCCAATGTAACCAAATCTTCATGCATAACGACGCATCAGTAAACCATCTTCGCTGGCCCACTTCAAAATTATAAAAATATAAATCTAACCCAATTCAGACTGGTTTCTTTATGGCTACTCCTTTATAACCTGTATATACCAAAAAGTTCGGTGTTGTTTTTCTCTTGTTCAATGCCCACAACCCAGAAAATGTTTTAATAAACTTATTTTCTTTCACTTTTAATTTCTTCAATAAATTGCACTCATCAACTCTTCCAGAGTATTCTAAAGTGAGATAGCACCTTGTCGTCAGTTGAAGGTGCACTTCTTCAGTAACACATCATATATATTTGTTTCTAATTTAATATCTTTTTTAAAGAAGAGACTGGATTCTAAAAAAATAAAAACAACTAAAATGTACGATAAATGACTAAATCTGTGATTGCATATTGTCTCTAAATTTTATTTATTTCTTGATTAAACTTCATTCGAATAAGTCACCAACAGACTTTCACCAAAATGCTTCCGTTTCACAGATTATGAATCCGAGAGGCGAAGACAAGGAGCCAAATCAGTTGGTCCCGAATAAATTTACATAGCTAAGTCTGTTAGCCGAAGTGAGCTTATCTTGGTAAAGGGGCAGGCCTACGTTACAGTCCATGTGTGGTTCATCCTATTTATAATTTGCTTAAGGAACATTGGTTATTTTAAAATTACAATGATACTAATTTGCAAAAAAAAAAAAGGTGTTTTGAAGAGATAGATTAGGGCAGAAGTGTAGAAGATAGTCAACCACGAGCGCAGTCGGTGGTGATTATGAAAACACTGCACTGTGCACCTTTTTTTTATCAGTTATACATACTGTAACCAAACATAGGTTTGGTTATTATATTTTTGAGATAGTACACTGTGCTACATCTATAATCAATAGCTTATTCCTGCTGAACAGAATCACTACTAAGAACTTCATTTGGAAAAACTAGTGACTTGGAATCCTGATACAAGACTGAAAAGAAGGGAAACTGCTCGACGATTCCGACTATTACAGCATTTACTAGATCCAACGGTCCAAACTTCTAATAAATTATAAAAGACTCATTCACAGGATTATTTTAGGGCTATTAGGGCTTACGGAGTTGAGCATTAAAGTTCAACTAAAACCACCGAATCCCTCTCTTTTCCAATTCTTATAATTCAAAATTCTTCTCAATGCCCCTTACATTGTCACAAATAAACCCATTCATAAGGATCCATATGTTGCCGATTTGGCCATAACCAGACTTCCTATCCCTAAAGTGTGAAAAGAATACTGCCACGGGACCTTCTACTCTAGAAATGTTATAGGAGTTATTTCAATAGATAGATTCTACACAAGAATGTATCATGCCATTGTAATATAACTTAAATCTCACATACTATTTTTTAGTTAATACAATAAATTTCAAAATATAAACAATTGGTACTGCTGGAATACCGCAGAGCTCACTACTCACAAATAATACACTGATGAAGACTTAAAACTTATGAAGAAACTTCGGTATTAATTTAAAGATTTAAATCCCCTATGTGATTTTCCTCTCTTTATCGCAGCTCCTGCCAGTTCTCCTTGGAATATAGACCATTGTGCTTCTAACACTATAGGATGTTATTGATGCAGTATCAAATGAAACTTTAATGTTGAGAGAAGGGTAACTATAGTGACCTTACTGTAGGTCGATTGTGACCTATCTGATGGCCCTTTCCTGTATCAATAATTTCCAATCGTTTATTGTTATTATCTTATATTTAATGGTGAGTAAATAGTTGATCGTGGATAAACATAAATGAGGGGAAGGAGGTTGGGGATGGGGTCAATGAATAACACAAAGTAAAAGCTTATTTATTAATGCCAACGTTTCGGCCAGAATTTCAGGCCATCATTGGGGCTAGGAACAAAAAAAAAATCATAATGAGTATTAGGAATTACAGAATGATTGGAAAATAATAAAATAACCGACAATATAGATACATAAATAGTGTTGAAAGAAAATATGTAGCCTGAGTATTATAAGAAGATAAAGGTTATAAGATAAATAGTAATATTGAAATTAAGGGAAAGAAAGAAAAAAAAGTACAAATGAAAATCGTGTAAGTAAATCCATGTACAAAAAGAAAATTATTTGAAATTATAGTTATTAAAAAAGTGGAAGAGAAGATATCTATTTAAGTAAAATAATTATTTATTATTCTTCAATTTCAAATAATTTTCAGTTTGTTCATATATCGACTTACTAAATTTTATTATTAATTTATTTATTATTTTTCATAACTTCAATTTTAAATAATTTCCATTTTGTAC
>NW_027106788.1:214611-231578 GCF_000696795.3 Halyomorpha halys
TATTTATTATTTTTCATAACTTCAATTTCAAATAATTTTCATTTTGTACTTATATTTACTTACTATATTTTATTATTAATTTATTTTAAATAATTTTTAGTTTGTTCATATGATTACTTACTAAATTTTATTATTAATATATTTATTATTTTTCATAACTTCAATTTTAAATTCATGAAGTATGAAAAATTATTATCAACCTTGTCCCTGCCTAGAATACAACAGTTTAACAAAAGATAAAAAAAATAACATGTACTATGGAAAAGAGGGATCGGACCATTTTTTCCTTTGGTTAAATATCAAATTCTTTTATAGTAAACATTCATTCTTTTTTATTAATATTAGCAGTGAGAGATGTTTGATTATGTTTAATAATTTAAATAAAAGGTACTTTAAAGAAAGTTTTTTTTTTTCAAAATTTTAATGAGAAAAACTATATCATCTTTTACTATTGCATTTATATTTTACATATTTTTGTTATTTTGTTTTTACAGTTTGTTTTTTGTTGTTTACATTAATTTTATAAATAAAATTTAGTTTATTTCCATCTTAAATTTTATTTTAAGTTTTTTTTTTTATTATTATAAATCCAGAATTTTATATCTTTTTTTCCACTGTAATTTTTGAAATATATTTTAATGTTTATATTCCTTATTCTGCCCTCACTATCATCCTTTACTAAAATGTTTGGTTCATTTTATTTTATTATTTTTCATTTTTATATATATTTTTTTTATTTCTACTTATGTACGTTATAAGGATAGATTGAGAGCAATGCTTATATAATATTTCTTATATATAAGAAAATGCTTATATTTCACGGCATCGATAAATTTGGGAACTACTTCTTTAGAAAAATTGGATTTTTAAACTCCACCAAATACCCGTTGCGACTAGAAATATCTTGTTATATTATTCGAATTTGACAATACTAGGTTTACTATGCTCGGAAAAAACTTGCAAAGAAAGATTATTTCGTAGGAAATTGACATTACTTAGTAAATCATCCAAAAAAATGGAGTAAGTTTTTAGTATTTATGGAAAATACAATTTATCATTATACAGCTGATGAGTTCTGAGATGCAATATTTTTAATTCATAATATGTTAAAAAGTTATTAACTACATTTATATTTTTTAAAGTCATAAACCTGTATGAATGATAATAATAATTATTTTTTTTTTTATTTCACCAACCCCATTAGATTGATTGGTGATCGAAGGGGGAGCGGATATAAAAACGTAACTCCAGCTGAATTAATTATCGGATTATTAATGAGGCACATTAATCAATCATGGCACAATGGAAATTCTTTCGATGCACTTATATGACAAATATTCTCGGTAAAATTATTTTATTATAAATAAATCATATTATTTTGTTATTTCTGATATTTATTTCTGTATTTTTTCATTTGATAAAATAAAATAGTTGGTATTGGAAAGAACTAAAGAGAAAACATCGTTAAATATATAAGCATTCCACTTAAGTTTTAGATTTGAGGTCTTTGTGCAAATGCTCTGTTAAGTCTGGACAGAAAAAAAAAATAATGAAACTTCGTGCTGAGTACTTATACAATTAATTAATATTTGTTATTTATTAGGAATAAAGGAGAGGTCAAATTATACTTTTTTTATACATTAAACGTTTAACAATAATTATAGACTCTTATTCATTTAAAGGAATTATCTTAATTTATTATTTGAGACAGTTTTATTGTTATTCTGCAAATTAATTTGAAATAGTTTTACCAACAGATGACTGATAGAGCCTTCATGTTTCATGATGACTAACTCAATAAAATCAGTATTGGCGATCAAATATTGATTCTATAACAATTCGTTAATGGTAGAACGTAAATTTTAATAAACAGTTATATTTCTATAACTTTGCTATTCTTTTGTTAGTGAAAAAGGTAACAATTTCGAAAAGAGTATTTATCATTATCATTATTATTTACCACTAAAAGTATTTATCTGAAAACTGTTAAACCTTGTATCATTCTGTCAATTGAATGGTTCATATTACGAATTATATTATAATAAAATGTGCGTTATATTCACAAAAAGTGGATATATGAAAAGTATGAATTTAATTTAAAAATTAAAAATATATTAATACACAGCAGAAGGAATTATTTCTGATACAAACTTGATTCAATAAATAAACCTTAGTATAACATAAAGAATAATTCAATTAAAATAAATCTTATCTCAACATTCTTTATTAATTAATTTTACAGCTTCAACATTTTGGCCAACCTACCCATTATCAAGGATAATCTATTAATGGACAGCTTTAATTACAATTTTACTATCAACAATTATAAAATCGTAATTAATTCTAAATTAGCATAACATAATTTTCAATTTTACAGCTTCATAATAATCAATAAATTTATAACCTATAAAGCACTGCTTAGTATTATTATTTACATATTATTTATTATTAATTATCTTACACCATTTAATTACTAATATTTGTCATTTATATACTTTAATATTAATTATTTTAATAGAAAGTTTGTTGTACAACTTTCAGGCGGACTTTTCAACATTACATTATTTAGCTTACCTCACACCAGGTTGGGTATATTATAATTATATTTTAAGTTCTACTTTCTTAATTAATCTATAATTAAAAATCATATAAAATATGATGGAAATGTTGGAGATGTCAAATAAATTGATAAAGATTATTGTGCCTAAATGGATATATTTTATTATAATTGATAAATACAACCACTCTCAAATAAGAAATCAAAAATATTGATTAAATAAATAATTAGGCAATTGTTAAACAATATTGACAAAACGCTGAGTACAAAATAATCCCAAAGCGAGGTGTTGTTTTCCTTAATGGATTGTAACCGATACCGTCACTCTCTGGAAGTGTTACCAACATTGTAAAATAAGGTCTAACGGTAGCGAAAAGAAGGTATGATAGTTGAAACTTAGATTAAGTTACTTAATAATTTTGTAAGTTATAATCGTCTCTTTCTTATTTCGAAATGGGATATGACAGCCGCTAGTGATATCAATGACATGTTCCCGTTCCTAAATTGAAACTGATACTTCTTTGTCACAAGCAATAATGACAACATAGTTACAAATATCTTTTAGTTAAAATCTCTTGAATATGAGATTTTTTTTTCTATTTACCATGATCTTAACCAAATTCAAATTTCAGTATTGACAATATTGTGAAATTAAATAATTATTATTAGTTAATTATCAATCATTTCACAAGATGTTAAAATAACTTTTATTTTCAAAGATGTCAATGTCACCTTGACTCACTAATACACTCGGTCTACTAGAACCTATGAGGGGCCTTCTGTGGTGTACTTGGTAAGGAAGTACTGTTTCTAGGCCAACGGTAATGCAAGAAGGTGATATGATCAGTATTGCTCAACTACGATCAACACAAAACTACTAGTTTTCCCAATTTATAGTAACCACCTTACAGAGGCTGGGTGTGTCCCAGGATGGTGTCTAATTCTAGACCCAAAGTGATTTTAAGAAACTGAATAGTTAATAGTGTACACCAAATTATTTCTAAATCTTCACTTATCACTAAATTTCAAAACGATGGTAAACACACGTGTATACATTTCAATAGTATCAATCGATGAGACCACCAAAAAAGTAAATAACCGATTTCTGACCTCACGTTTAGTATACTTGCTTCTTACATCATAAACATAAAAAAAATTTAACTATATCCTTTTTTTATTTATCAAATATTTCAGAAAAGGATTCTTCTATAAATTTTAATGTCATTACCAACTAACATAGCCACTGACATGGTATAAACTGTATGTCAAGATTATTTCTATTGACGTAGCAGTATTGTCTCCTTAGGTCTGGCATGGAATTTAATAGTACATGCAGCATCTCATGTCAATCAAAAACCCGTTTAGTAGGTAACACTTTACAGCCACTGCCATGCCTTATACTGTATGATAGTAGCTGTCTTGACAGTGAATAGAGTCATACGGCAGCTATATATTAAAATCGCTACTAAAATCGCTTTAATGGATGTAAACTTTCTCTGAGTAATAAGGTTTATTTCCACTAATCCTGGATTTTAAATGTTATTTCAGAAATATTGTTTTATTTCAACGAATGATATTTACACCAAATAATTATTTAAAGAAATAAATACAGCTATTGGATTTGAAATGGGCAATTTGAGATATGAAATGTTATAAATAAAACATTTATGAAGTTTTAAGGATGTATGTTTTTTCCAGAAATGGCCAAATTTGAAGAATACATGACTTTACGTAAATAGTGTATACTAATATTTTTAATTTTAAATACAGGATTTTTTATGGTTGTCTGTAGCTGAGGGAATAGAAGCGTAGGTGTTTGCAAATCCGGCCTGGGAAGTCGACTTTTATTTCAGAGGAGGTCCCACGAAATGAAAACTTGACTCCCTACCATGGTTAGAATATGATGGTTCTTGGGAGATCAAAAAAGACAAAAAAATATTTGATTGAAATTATTTAATCAAATGTTTTTTAATTCGGAAATACTTATTTTAAAAGTACTCAAGTCTGGTAAATACCTGCTATTACGCAATGGAAAATCTATGTAAACTTAAACGAATATTTCAACTAGTACCGAATACAACCGTATTCAATATTATACTCAAATACTCGCACTGAGTACAAAGTTTATTAAAACAATACCTGGAGTAAAATTCTCTGAGTAGAGAAGACGTCAACTTAAAATGTATAAGAAAACTTTTTGCCGTTTTTACGTGCCTGTACAATATAAGCACTTAAGTTAGAGAGTATATTTCCTTTCACAGCTTTCTTATGCATTACATATTCATGCAAAGTGCACCGCGGACCCGTACAATGTCTACAGAAGCGTTGTCGACTCTCTTTACATATCAAGTGCCCTCTAGTAACGGTATTTTAGACTTCTAATCCTTTTTTATTCTCATTTTACGATATGATTGTCTTATAAAATCAATAAAACTCCAATTAATAATTATTTTTTACTATTAGTTCGTTAATATATTATATATTAATTTCTTGTTTGAGATTAGGAAATCAATAACACAGCCGTAGATCCTTTATATCAACTTTCTTTATTTTTCTCCAATGTTTCGGTCCTTAGGCCATTATGAATAAGAGACTGGCGTGTTTTGGATAAAAGCCACTTAGTACGGAAACGCATTATTGGTGGCATAAAAATTCTTAGTAATTAGTTATTTAATTAAATAAAGTAACGAATTAGGCTTTTTCTGTTTTTCGCCTGTAACTCCTAAAAAGTTAAGGAAAAAAAATTGAGCAGCGTTAAATTCTATGTCTAATGGCTACCATTACTTATTAATTTAGTTCAGTAGTATACGTAATCCATAACCCGTCGTAAACAAAAAAAAAACTTTTTTCTTCAAATTTTGCTCAAAACTAAGATATGGTACTTTTGAAGCCAAACTTAACGAAAAAACGCATTTCTGGCGGTCCTAAAATGGTTGTCAAGCTATTAATTAGTTGGGATAAAGAAACATATTAGAAATTTTGGGTTGTATATGGACTTCAAAAAACAACCTGTTTAGCCCAAGGAACAACCGAAGGTGGTTTACAACCATGGCTATTCTAATCAGCTCTGAAAAATAAAGAAATAGAAGCTGTGGTCTTTCTTCGGGTGCCCAGGTCAATAATTTCAGTCAAAATATTTAGTCAATTATTGACATTCCTTTTTTTAGTTTTTAAATACTTTTTATTTATTGATAGATATTACAATCTGCCACACAGTTCTGGGCAATAGATAATTATGATGAACGATCACATTCATACTAAGATAAAATAAATAAATGAATGAAAAAAAAAATCTCTCTTAAAATATATACAAACAGAAGATTAAACAAAATGAACATAATCAAACTATGTATATGAAAAAATAAATAAATAAAATAACATAATATAATCTCTAGCCACATTTACACTCTTATATATTATTAACATTAACATTAAAACTTTTAATCACATACAATTTACACTATATACTTTATCACAACAATATTTGTGTACGAGGTTAAAAATGTAAAAATAGATAAGTATAATAGTGTTAATTGTTTGTGACTAAAAGTTTTAATATTAATGTGAAGAATTGAATAAATGGGGTAATTTTGAATGACATTATTGAACTGGGCAGAAGAGCCATTTAAAAATTGATGCGGTTGTGATATTGTATTTAAGATTGTCCTTGAGGATGGCCGAAACGTTGGACTAATAAAGAAATAAAGATTTTTTTAAAGTCATATTGGATAAAATTTAATTTATTTAAACATAAAAAAAATGAAAGCGCTTGTTCTTTTAAGATAAACGTAATCGTATAAGGGGATGTATAGGCTTTTATTTCTAGATCTGGAAAAATGATAGTTTTCTCCTATTTAGAATATTAGAATTATCTAGACTCGACTCCAAAACTCCGCGCCGGAAAGTTATTTTTGCCCTCCGTTATTAATACATACCTATCTCACACGACCACTATAATATCAGAAAACTAAAGATAAGTTTTAAATGGTAGAGGAGAAATCAACCACGGCAACAACTACTAATTTTATGATCGCTCGCTCACAAACTATTATCGAATTCTAGCCGTGAATAGGAAACAGTTACTTTAAGAAAGCTACGAAGAAGAAACTCCTTGGTTAATGCAATAATCTTCAATTATGTAAGAGATCTAACCAACTTCAACATATCTCAATAAATGAAAACTGTTATTTCTCATTTAGTTACTCATAAAATTCTTACATATATTACGTTAAACCATTTCTAATTACAGTTGAGGATGATAAACGGCTTATTATTTAAAATAAACAATATTAAAGGTATTTTAGAGTAAACCATTTGGTAGGTAAACCCTTTAGAACTGTTATTTACAGGTATTTATTTGGTAATGGATTGGTTGTAACTGTTACTGAGAAATAATAGTTATTGTCACATCTACTTCTTATTTTTCAAGAATGATTAATGCATGCTATATAAGAAAAAAAATCCTTTTAAAGTTGACTATGCCTTTTTAATTTTTTTTTCTTAAAACATTTAAAACTAAGAAATGGGTAATATCAAAGGCTAATATACTGAATCGAGGTAAATTCCTCAACACATACCATCGCTATACTACCACTCGAAATTAAAAGCATTGATGAATATAACTTTTCATTATATAAAAGTAATAAAAGAGGATCAAATGGAGTGTGAATTTTTCAAGAAAAATTATTATCTAGAGCATATTGAAAATTCTTTTCCATCCTCATATTGAAAATGATTTTAAATATCTACTCTGAAATTCAGCGTTCAGTAAATATATCAAAAATTTTTTGATATATTTACTTTAGTATTCAAAGTTGAATATATCGTAGATTCGAAGAAAAAATGGAGATCTGAAAATTTTGTTAATACCAAATAAAGCTAACTGAATATATGACGTCACAAATAACAACTAAAATTTATTAATTACTGCATCAAAATTATAAATTAGATATGACCTTGAAACACACTTGAAAGAGTAAACATATAAATGAGGTGTAGATAGTTGACCGTAGATTAATAAATGGAGAGAGAAGATGGTCGGGAGATGCGGTCAGCAAAAAAAAACAAAAAAACATTTTTTGATGAGGCCTGAAGAAGAGCTGAAAATCAGGTCGAAACGTTGGCACGAATAAATATATTTTTGTTTTTTTGCTGACTGCACCCCTTCCCCTCGACCATCTTCTCCACTTAAACATAGAAATAATGGGAGTAGTTTCACTGCAGTCTCAAATCTGCCTCCGAAAGTGCTTCATTCTTTTTTCATTCTTTTCTTATAATTCTCTAAATTTAATTTCTCTCTTAACCAAATATATTTTTTCCCCATTAACAGATTTAAGATGAAGTTATATCTACAATATAATATTTAAAATTTTAAATACTGTAATAATGGGGAGCAGGGTGGCTCAGTAAGTCTACATCGTGTTAAAGTTAAAGCTATTTTTTATTTTTAAAAAATCTTATGACCAGGTAAGACTAAATATTTGGTAAATATTTATATTTTAGGGTTTTTGAGGGGGGGGGGGGAGTGACGAATATAAAGTTCCTGTCAAGAATACAACAGTTCACCAAATGGCGATGAAGCCATAATGTAATTGGGAAATAACAGGTGGTCTCTCGGCTTTTCCTTTAGAATCATATATTTCCATTTTTTCCCTTTATTCATTTATAAATTTTTGTATTTATCTACTGTTTATTAAAATCAATATTACAATAAACACTTTTTACTTACTTTTTTCAAATAAACGAAATTAAAGGCACTTTAGAAGAAGATTGCAATAAGCATTTAATTATGCATTAACAAGGCGATTTTAGTGAAAATCGTTAGGGTAGTTATAGAGTGAAAAATCGATTCCGTAAAGTGGCAGTAAAGGTCAGTGGATTTTATCGATAACGTTGTTGTTACACTCCAGGCTTATAGCTGCCTTAAATGTATAATTTTAATTTCGTACGACTTATAATTTTTGAGCTAGGCAGACACACAAACACTCATTTTGGGGAACTAGGTTTTTTTTTGTCTCAATGGACTTCAAAACATATATTTCCGTCGAAAACAAAAATTTGAATTTTCCACGATCGCAATGTTTTACCTTAATATATATTCCATATTTAGACAATCGAAAGTAAAAAAGAAATACATGTAAAAATATAATAAATATAAAAAGTTATATATGAAGATCGGTCAGGTTTGCGGTTAAAAATAACAAAAATAGTTGTTAACAATTTGTGTTCTTTTTGACCGCAAACCTGTCCATCATCTTGAAATTATACGGTAATTATACATATGTATAAAATAAAATATCTATTTAAAGACTTAGAAACATAAAAGATCTTTGTCAAATAACTTTGATACCGTAAGGTCCTTTGATCTAAGCCAATCATGTCTGTAAGAGGACATCTCACAAATAACTAAAATAATAAAGGACATAGTGAACCCATTTGATAGCGATATCATCAATATTACTTGTAATATTTATGTATCAATATTACTTATTACCTCCGCAAATAAATAAATATACGTATTTTATCAACGAAGACACGTGCTGAATTACGTAGAAGGGAAATATATGTTCAGTTGGGGGGCCTGATCATTTACATTAGGGAAGGTGACTCTTTTTTCGCTGCTGGTAGAATAAGGAGTTCAGTAGCTCAAACAGATTGCTGAATAATCGTACTGCTTCGAGTTCATTAATCGAATTGGATTCCTTCCACAACTTGGGAGCGGAGTGCCACCAAATCAGGGGAGGAGGGACATGAAATTTCCATGAGGATCCCTAGCCACCGGAAGAGAGTGTATTCTTCAGGGGTTCACCAACCGCTCCTTTCCGGTCCCTTCCACTTCCTCTGGCCCCCTCCCCTCCAGACCATAAACCACACGCTCTCTGCTCCTTAGTCCGGGAAATAGAGAAAATGTGTAGTATAACATGAGCAGTTCATCGAATTATAATTTAAAGTGTTAGTCAAAACCCAATACACTAAAAATATAATATATAGGATGTTTCAGGGATAAATATGAATTAAGTATCTCAAAGCTATAAAACAATTCCCTGCGAAATCATGTACATCTACAAACATCTAGAGATTTTTATTGTTATGAATTATTCAGGTTATAATGAATAAATTCATATGTATTCCAACTACTTCATTAATAAAATATAAAAGTCAAGGTTCATATTATGTATTATAAAATGAGATTACCCTGAGCATTGCTATGCTCGCAATCTTTCTTCCACAGTAGTAAGTGGCCAAACGGCACTGGATACGTGTTATTGACACGCTCTCCAGATCTGACACCAGTGGATTTTTTTGTTTGCTATGACATTAGATAAAAATTCTATGCAAACCCGGCCAATGAACATAATTCTTAACGAATAAGAAAATTGAAATTTGCAAAAAATAACACATACCCAGTGGCGTTTGGTCACTGCAACACTCTTCGACTGCAACACTTTTCGACGAAGAAGGATATACTCAAGGTAATCACTTTGAATTACGTTTAATATTAATGGGCTGTTTCTGGTGTCTATTTGTGTAATTTTATGTATGTTTTTCATATCTGACAATCTATTTTAGATAACGTGTGTATCAAGAAAAGTTCAAAACAGTACTTCAGCATATATTTGTATCAATTAACCTCTTTGGTGTGAACATATACTGCCTTAGATAACTCATGTATTTAGTGTAATGTGAGAAAAAATAGCCTATTTAACCGGTATTCCATCTTCTTGAATGTTAGTCCCAACACATAACATATAGTGACTGCAAAGCATACCTTAACACTAATACAATACCTACAACACTAATGTATTCTCTTCAATCATGAGTGGGTTTTATTTTGTCCACTGTAGACAAAATAAATAAAATTTCCTTAAAAAATTATTTTTATCGTTAATTTACTAGAGAGTTAATTTCTCAATTTACAATAAACATATCGCTGCTCCTGAAGTACAATGGCATAACTGCAAGACAAGAAAGATAAAAATAATTCCAATTTGTTTTAATATAATGGCCTATAGATTCGGTTTTATACTTCTATGATAGTAGTTTATAGACGTTGTGGGTTAATGGCAACTTTGAAGGTATTTCAGTTAATAAAATAATAAATACCGGTCTCAAAGTAACCAATAACATGTAAATACGTCATTGTTCTGCTGGAAATATGTCACAAATTTTACATTTCTGCAGTACCTAGAGTAAGGAAAGCAATTAGAAATATGAAGAAAACATAATGAAAAAGTTTATTTGAATAAGAATTAACAAAATAGTACGAAAAGTATAAAACAATTTAACAAAATTAGTATTTTTTTTTTCTACAAAAATGTTGGAAAAATTGATACTTAAATTTAAAACATTGCAGGGTTTGCAGAAGATGGGAATCATGTTACTGTTTATTAGAGAACTTCAGCCGTTGTTGTGCCAAAAACATAAACAGCTGTTGAGTCGGTATCGTACCAGGCAAAGTATAGCAAACTTTCCTCTCTAAAAAATAACTGACAATTATGTCCTTCCACCGGACTGGAAACTAAATAAGCATGGGGTTATGACTACCTATCTTCTTTTCCTGAAGAATTTTATAAATACAATTATATCGTTTTATAATTAACTAAGAAATGTATTTTTGGGCCCACTAAAACAATAATTTTTTTTTTTATTGATATCTTTATTGAAATTTACAACTGTATATTACATAATACATTTAGTAAATATGATCTTAGTTAAAATGGAGTGTTACAGGCGTGTAGAGCAACTACCCATTGGTAGCACTCTAATGACATTTTACATTAGCTGGTCTTGTGGCCATCTTCTTTTCAGGCGCCTCGGAGGATTGTCCGGAATAGAAGAGAATGCAAGGTTTGAAATTAGGGGGTTTGAGTGGTTAGGGAGTTTTTATTGGAAGGAGTGATATCTGGTTCGGCTAGATCGGTTACATAGGAAACATTAAGGTCTTTATGTATGATTTTATTTGTGACAAAGTAAGGAGCATTGAGGATTTTACGAAGGATTTAAAACAATAAAGTAAATTTCATAAAAAAAAAAAAAAAAAAATGGTAGTTATTTCATTATTCTTCTGGAGAAGCGATATGAAAGTAACAACAAAAGACAAAAGATAATATAAATTAAAATAGCTGTATGTTATAGTTTTTAGATTTACTATGTATATTTTTTAAATGAACAACCAACTAAGTAAACAAAGAAATGAAATAAAAATATGTAGTGCAGTGTTTTTCATACATACTAACGACAGCTTCAGTGATCGTCCATCATTTGCACAAGTACCCAAAATCTAATATTGTTGTCCATTTCGCCTGTTTTGTTAATTTTAGACTCGAAAAAATATGAAGAAAGGCACACTTAGCTTTAGTTGCCTGAAGTATTCCAGGTTGTTTGATGTTTATGGTTACTACTCCATTTTTATGGGCTATAATGTGATATGACATTTTCCTCAATAAACATTCTAAAATAAAGAGAATTTTTCAAAGCGAACTGGCAGTTTTTGGAATTCGAGCTTACAAATAATGAAACTCTAAAATATATTCTAGTATAGATTAAAGTTTTTTTAGAGTGGGAAATTTTCGATTTCTCCTAATTTAAGAGTAAATAACTTGTCTTAACTGCCGTTAGTTTTATCATATTTATTTTTTTATTTGGAATAAATAAAAAAATTCTAAGCGGATCGCTGGCCATTACGGCTGTATCAAGTTGAGAAGGGAAAGGCAATCTTCAAGAGAGCAAGATCTGACCGCAGTAATAGCCGAAGGTAGTTGCTAGCTCATTCTCAAGGGGGAGCTTTCTCTGAAAGTGATCCTAACTCAAAAGAAAATGTATCATCCATAATAATAATACAGCAAACAAAAATTCAATAAGGCACTAGTGATGAAATTTAATCTATCGGTTGTAAGGTCACATTATAAATTCGAGTATAATCAAAGGATACTTCAAAAAGGCCCTTTAATCTGTATTGGGACGAATCTATTATTATAGACCACACAGTGCATCATAACAGATCAGAGATATTCCTCGTATATTGGAAAGAAAAAACGCAAGGATTATTGTTTTTCCGATTCCTAATGATAACAGCATTAGCTCACTTGGGTGAGAAGCTCCAAAATATCAGAAAGAGGCAGTCGAACTAAAGGAGCCATACCATCTGGAATAAATTATAATATCGAGGAATACATCGATTCCGAAGTCAATGGTGGCAGGCACGGGACGAATTGGAATTGTCAATCGACATGCCAAGTGATACTCAACAAGCGGCTCTCTTGGGTGCATCCATAATTTTCCAAACCTTTTTACATGTTTGAAGGAGCGCGGTGGAACTGTGGTAAGGCACTATGCCACTAACTCCCCAGACCCGAGTTCGAATCTGGTTGGGCAAATGATTATTTTCTGTTACAACGCAGGCGAGTATCAGCCGTGTGGGTTCTGACCACTTCTCGGGTTCACCAAGCCTCATAAAGTGGGTGCTCTTAATTGAGTATCTGGCAGTCGAGCGGGATTCTGACTGAATCATCACCTTGCACAACCGTTGGTTTACTATACTTCCTCACAAGGTACTGCATCCTTAACCCTCCATCGGCCATAGTGGTATAGATTTAATTTAATTTTAAATGTTTGACAAATTTTATATCTGTAAGTAGTTGGACCATGTCAACGAACTCAGCTCAGAACCGATAAAGCGACAAAGAGTTAAAGATAATAATAATGTTAAATAAAATAAATTGCATCCATTTAAGTCTCAAACACTCATTATTAATATTTTAAATGTTCGTCGTTTCGACTCAAGGAAAATCTACTAAATAACAGCCTTCACTATGAACTCATTATTAACAATTTTAAACATCATAACTAATAAATTAGCAAGCCTTAACTATAAATTCACACCTTACATTCATTATTAAATTATTTTTTTTAGGCTATTCAGTCCTAGTCTTATAATTTTAATCAAATTAACCAATGAAACAATAAAACATAATGAACCACACTAATAAATTAATAAGAGTACCTTATCTTATATCTAATTACCTATTTTGTCACTTTTTCATTTAATTTTGAAACTTTTAATTACAATTTATTTTACCCTATTACCACTCACTTATTAACAATGTTATTTAACCTTCCATGCAATCAGGTAAGCCTTGTAATCAATTTACTACAAACTATATTTTCGTCTGAATTATTATATCTTTTATCATGAAAAATCCTATCAAAGTTAAATTAAAATAGTAACATGAAATTGAACCATATTATTCACAAATTAATTTTGCTCATAATGCATACATGATGTTGGTTCAAATTTCTTATGAATATTTTAAAATTCACTTTATAATTAATATTTTTGTGATGTATTAATAGACTCAAGTATTTTTCTTTTTAAAGGTACAGAACTTATACAGGAATTTATATCAAACAGTTCACTTTCAAATCAATAATTCGACATCTATAAAAATTAAAAATAAGAATAATAAAATAAAAGTCCAGTTTATTCACTAAATAATAGAAGAAAAAATTGCCTTTTAATATTTCAAAATTACAAATCAATAATATTTCTGATTTTGATTGCACAAATTCCACAAAATATCACTTCTTCTCATACCTTCTTTTTCAGCCAAAAACTGTCTTATTTTCAAACACTGGGAAGAACATTGCTAAAATTCAGCAAATTATTGATATTTTTCACTCTTAATTTGAATTAAAACAATTCTGTGCTACCTAGCACATTCTTTCTTATTTCATAGAATACAGAGTAGCAGTTTAAAAAATGCATCAATTGAATAATTTCTATCAGCTATCCTTCGGTTTTATAATAGAGAACAATTTGCAAAGTAAATTCTAAAAATGTTCTTAGAAGCATGAAACCATTGGTTTTTGCGCTAAAACATCGTATGTCGATTCTCCTTTCTGAAAAGTTTTAATTTGTATTCTAAATTTATCTTTCTTTGGACCTGGAATCTGAACATCGTTCTTGCTCCTTAGCACGAATATATATTAAATTGAAGATATAGCTTACGAATGAACGATAATAAATATTGGATATGTGTATTCAGTATGTTATTCATTTTCTTTTCAAACGTTTCAATTGAAAATAGAGGTAAATTCTATAGTATTGAGGAAACAGTCAAGTATAAGAAAAAAAAAGTTGCTGTGTTTATAATGTATAGTTACCGATAAGATTTGAGTTTACCTTGCCAATAACTATACTTTCCTTTCCTGATAACTGCCACAATCAATTCTCATTTCAGTCTTTACCTGTAAAAACAAAAACAAAAATTAGCAGGTGCAAAGTTTTAAGAATTGTTGCATGTACTTAAGAGCTAAAAAGAGTTAAAATAATAAAAGAAAAATGAAATAAATTCTTAACAAAGAGAGAAACCGATTACTTGATAGTAAATAAAAGAATTGGAGATTATTGTCTGCTTATATAAGTATTTCTAACAATCCCATAGGTATTAAAAAAAAACTTTTAAAAATATTTTTATACTTTGTTTATGATTTTAATAATATTATAGTTCATAATATAAGTCAATGCAAGAATATCTAGACTGGAATACTTCATATAGCTACAAGTATTTAATGCTCACCAAATAATGACTCAATCTATAGAGTTTCACAAAATTAAATTAGTTCAGTGTATAATTGACGATATCGATTTCTTTATTAGACATATTTTTGAGCCGGTAGGCATGCATTGCCAAGGCAGTGCGTCTCTAATAAATAAAATATTTAATTGGAAATAAACTAAACAATAAAAGTCAATTGGATTTTAGTAACAGTTTTAGCACACTTAGAAATTTAATTATAAATAAAATCTGAGCAACCACACTACATTTAACTTTTTTTTTTCATTTATGTATTAGAATTTTTGTTAAGTAATTGTGAAATTTAAGTTGTTATTTTTATTAAGTATTTGTTTGGATGTAATGATGTTCTAGAACATTTTTTTTCTTAATTTTTAAATAATTACGAACTATCTATTTGTATGTGTCGTTGTATATTTACGTGGCCATCTTTAATTGAGTGCTTTTGTTGGTGAGCTATTATTAATTAAATAAATAATTCAACTTTTAAGAAATTTATACAATTTTATTAGTTACTTTTTTTTTTTTTTAATCCCATATGTCTTCCTGTTGTTTAAAATGTCTCTTTGAAGGGAAATCTAGGGATGGAGAAAATTTAGTGAGGTTAAATTTTTAATCAGATGAATCTCATGTTTTTTTGTTTTGTTTTTTTAAATTGAGTTGAAAACATATCTAAAGATATTTATGGAGCTATAAAACTGTGTTTTAAAAAAAAGAACGCTTGTCTAGTAAGGCTTGTTGTTTTATGAAGTACATGATTAACGACCTACAGAAATAGAGTCAATGAACCTGAAAAACTACAAGGAATTCAGAAGGATACCTGGAGTATCGTTTGCAGTCACTATAAATAAAGCACAGAGACAAACATTAAAGCAAATTGAAGTAGACTTGAGAGTTGTATCTGCGTCTTTGAAGCTGTAAGATAAAGACGTTTAGAAAAGCTCTGAAGTAATCTGTCAGCTTATCGACGGTAGATGAGAAATGACAACAAAAAAGAGACATTTTTCCTAAGGAATGTTTCAAAGATGTCTACTAAAGAATGATAAAAATAAAATAAAAAAATCTCCCGACGGAAAAAAACAATTCTACAATCTGAAAAATGTTGTAAATGGAAGGTAATAGCCGATACAAGTTCGACCCAACCATGTTTGGCTCTATGGAATATACAAGCGTGTGGGGACAGAAGTTTGTTACTATCTTTGTTTACCAAGGGCTTGCAGATATTTCGTTTCTGCGCAAGTGGTAAGTGGATTCGGCTTAAAATGAGGCTATCCCAGGATTTCGAAAGGTTCTAAAGTGTGCAAAAACACTTGACTATATTCTGGCATTTTCTGACATTACTTTTAACAGATATATAAGAAAAGAGTGGGAGATAGAGAGGATGATTAAAATTAAGAGGACTAACTAAAATCCATATATAAGTTACGTGATGCAATGCCAGGTATTTATCACTATTAACATTACATTCTAGGAAGAAGGTTCGGTTGGTTCTCAAGAAAGGTAAACAAACAGCAGCAAAACTAGTGGTTCGGAAAGGTAACCAGTTTGTAATAAACTTTTTTTTATATTTATTTATTATGGAGGTCGTACTGACCAGGATGGGTCACACGAGGCTCACTCACTTCTACCTTATTTCAAAACAAACGCCTCCAAACTGCCAGTTTTGTAACAAAATTGACAATTAGCTATATTTTCTAAGAATGCCCATATTTCAAATTACACTTAAATAGCTTAGAATTAAACCTGGATATTTCAAAAACCCTCAGAAACGATGATAAAACAATAAAATTAGTATTTCAGTTCTTAAAATCAAGAGGTTTACTGAAAAAAAAACT
>NW_027106788.1:232458-248773 GCF_000696795.3 Halyomorpha halys
AAATAAATAATTTAAAAAATATATATATATTTTTATGATCATAAAGAAAAGTAAATGAGATATCTCATTTTGATATTCGAAAAGTTTTTATAAGTATTTAAGCCTTTAAAAATGTTGAATATCTCTAGGCCAATGACCTATTGCAGATCCACTTGCAGGATGCAGCTTGAAAATTACCGGACAGTTGGGGCTAATTGCAACCGCGTGTTTTCGACCCGCTTTCTCGAATTGCCGCAATTATCTTTATAATCTTCTATTAAATAGTTATTATATTTATAACGAGAGGGCCTAACTGGACCTGACTGGGAGTAGGTTCAATCCTCGCTAAAAGGCAGGAAGCTAACCGTTAGATCCCACAACATGACCCTAATTCATCTCCCAATTTCCAATTCCTATAAATAATGTCCGTCTGTATTTTTCTGTTTCTTGATATTTCTCAATAATAAAGAAATGAGGCTATATAGCACGTTTTAACCACCTAAAAGCCATTTCCACAGAGACAGTTGCAGCCATAAAGAAATGGTAAAAATGGCTTGGACAGTTTAGATGAAATTGTCGAAAGTCTTATATATTTAGAAAATACCCGATAAACATTATGAAAAAAAAGGAATTTCATTTGAACAGAACATAAAGGATTCACATTTCATTAAAAATCGTGTATGGTTACTTGAAATACGACAAAATCCTGCTTAAAAAACAAATAAAATTCTAACCTATTCGTACCAGACTGAAAAGACTGAGTTTTTATTTCCGCTATGAAATAATACTCAATTAGCCCGAACCAAAATTAAACTATCGCCGTTGTAGACTCGAGATTGCTAAGGTAACGCCTCAACACACTTGGCTCCTACGGTGTCATGTTTAATGTAGTTACAGTATAACTACATATAGGTGAGCATACGTGCTATAGTTGTAGGATGCAGTTTTAAAGTGCATTCAGTATTTAATAGATCTGTCAGGCGGTACTCTATGAGAGATCTATACTCTTCAGAATACAACTGAGTCTAAAAACGGAATTTTCTCCCTTTGGTTCTGAGTCTGTCTCACAATTATCTTTTAAACGGGTAGGTAGATTTTTTTTTAGCAATTCATTCTCGAATCACTGTTAACTAAATCGGGCACCTTGTTCACACTGGATGAGCGATGGCCGAAAAACTTGTTCCTTAATTTGATTACTAATAGAGCTTTTAATGGTTATTTGAAAGGTTATAGATATCACTGAAACCCCATCGAAATAGGGCTATTATTAGATGAGATAAAATGTATTTGCTATGGATTAAATACGAATTTTAAATTCCCTCAAAATGGATTAAATAAAGTTGATATAGGAAATTAAAAAAAAAAATCATTTGATAATATCAATTTGAAATAAGTTTCAAAAAGCTAGCAAGTATGGTTGAAATATGTTTGGAAAAAAAAAAAAAAGGTTGAAATATGAATAGCTTCAATGTATTTATTTTATCATTATTAATTATGAGAGATAGTTGACCGTGGATGATGAATGAGGAGAAGATGGTTGGGGGTGCGGTCAATGAAAAACACAAATAAGTACGATTAACTTATTTTAATGTGCCAACGTTTCGGCTAGAGTTTCTAGCCTTCTTCAGGGCTAAAAATTTTTTAAATTTATTTTATCACTTGATCCGCTGGAATAAACCGCCCGCCATTCTAATCTATAATCCTGAGCATTGTTATTGTATAATATTACTACAATAATAAAATAATACAAGCAGTAATAATACCGTAATACAATAATACTAGGAGTTGCCATTTAGTAGAACCGAGATGTTACGATCACACTGCACAGCCACAACCCCAAGTTCTAAGACCACAGATGTTGGTCTACGCTGCGGTCTGCAACCACTGCCTCATCCTTTGGTTAATTCAAATCCTTTCACTCGTTCGGCTGCAAGAGCTCCAAAGTTTAAGACGTGACCCGAATAGTTTGGTCTCAGGAGATAACGTTTGGTCCATTGAACTTATACTACAAGTGTCCTCAAAATTAAATCAAACAGGATTATAAATAAATCATACCTTCAGTTTCTTCCTCAATATCTGATTTCTTATGAAATGAAATAAAAATAATTTATTATTCTGGGACTGGGTCCCTTTAGAACCATTACAAAGGTAATTTTAATTTTATAATAACATTTATTGGCCATAAAACAGTGTGGCCACACTTAATTATAACTTAAATTAAAATTTTAAATACAGAGAAGAAAAAATAAATAAATAACTGACTAAATACATTTAAAAAAAAAGTTTTTTACAAAATATCTCTACCATTATAATCATGGATTAGATTGGTGAAGTAAAAGGTAGTTAAATATAAGGGTTTTAAACGAGGTAAAGGTTGGTACATGACGTATGTTAGAGGGAATGGAGTTCCAGCGTTATGCACCTCGGACAAAAATGATTTATCAAACGCAGCAGTTCGATGAGGTGCAGGATATATATCAGATAAACGGGACCTGGTAGTACGGGATTGGACTGAAATTTTGAATTGCAGTATTTGTAGGATATAGGAGGAGGTTGAGTACTAATTTCTTTGAATAGAAAGAAAGCTAGGAAATACTGGCTCGGAAGGATGGATAAAGCCAGTTCAGCTCGGCGTAATACTGGGTTATGTTCATATCTCTGCTGATCCCCCCAAAAAAATCATACTGCGCAATTTCTTATGATCTTATATTTTGTAATTGATTGGAAATGCGATGATATTTCATTTGAAAAAATAATTTTATAAAATAATTATTTGAACTCAATTTGAGGGATATCGTAATTCAGGGTTTGAGGCTATTCGGAAAATTGTGAGCAAAAAGTAGAAATATAAAAGTCCAATTAAAGCTACAAATGGCTTCATACTAGGTGGTTACAAAAGATTTGTGCGTAAAATAAGCTTTATTTAACTTCCAATACAAAATATTTAAATTTTACATAAACAGTGTTGCTTAAGTTGTACTTGCTTTTGCTCAGTGATCTAATCACTGATTCGTAAAGATTTTGGATGAACAATTAAAAAAAAAAAACAGAAACAAAATATACAATTGTCCGAAAATCCAGACCTTCGTTATGACCTTGCAGAAATCAATAAAATTTTTAAAAATGTACAAATTAGTTGGGTGAACATTTTAAATGGGACACAATGTGTCATATGACAGAAGCATGACATAATACTTTCCAACCACTACATATAATGAACATGTATATGTGTAATAATGAAATATGAGCTAGAAATTTCCAAATTTTATTTTGTTTGTACTTGCTTTATATTTTATATTTAATATTTACTTAACATAATCTTTTCTCTATATTGAGACTGGTTGCTGTTTAAATAAAATAAATTCAATCCAAGTTAAGTCTCAAAACTCTCTTTATTATTTTTTAAAAAGTCCAACGTTTCAGCAAAATCGACCATCATTTCTTATGTTGTGATAAGAAACTGATAATAGTGTGTAAGTTGAATTTTAATTAAACCTTTAATGTGAAGAAAGATAAAATAGGGTATTTGGACTGAACTCGATGACCGGGGCAGCATAGCCTGCAAATAGTTTTTAAATAATTTATGTGAGTAAAATTTCTATTTAAGATTGTCCTTGAGGATTAATGAATTGGCCAAAACGTTGGAGTTTTAAAGAAATAATAAAGAGCTTTTTGCGACTTAACTTGGATAATTTATTTTATTTAAACACTTATTAGACTTTATATTTTACTCTTTTAATTTTTTTTATTATACCGCGGAAGAGCAGGAGCTCGTAGACTTCCCTTGAAGAGGCGTCAGACCGCGAAGGGCATAGACTCGGTGCATCCGCCATGTTCTCTCAACCTCGCAATAATTTTATGCTCTCATTCAATACCGTAAAATTAGAATTATATATATATTTAAAACTAAATCAAGACAATCAAACTAGTATCTGCCCAGAAATTGGTATTTTTTATTTCATAAAAATCGTACTTCGTAATAAAAAAAAAACTATTAACATGTTCTTAATTTAACCTTTTTTGGTTAGCACAAAATTTGAGAAAAAAAGGATTATTTACCAATCTATTACATTTTTTTTCGTCTTTTTCCCCATCTACTCTCCAAGAAAATGCTTTGACTGTTATGAAAATTAAACCATTTATACCAATTTACCAGGGAAATAAGCACCATAGAGAGCCTTTAGGCAAATAATTAACATTTTTTCATGCTTTTTCCTAGAAGCATTATTTTATATTTCTAAAACTTGAGGATTTTAGAAAGAAGACTGCAAGGAAGTTTTATCAAAATCTTGGAGCCGTTTTTAAGGCTGTTGTGTATAGAAACATGGGTGTACTGGACATCGAAAATTGAACGATTACTATACTTTCCTTATAGTACAAGAGCCGAAGAGGAGAAAAAAGGCAGTAATCTCACCCCAATTTTTGATTATTTTAATGAAAGCTATGTATAATTAATAGTCAAAATTGATGAGTCTGCCAAGTATAGGTAGGGAATAAAAAATGGCGGCTATTTCAGAGCGATAAAAAAAACTAATTTTTCATTCGGAGCTCTATATCATAAAAATTAGGAACAGCACAAGAAAATCTAAGTGAACGTCATTTAAAGAAGAGTAAATTTGCTAAAATATGAGCCCTAATAGGGTTATTTACGTTAAATAATTTTCGAGATATAGCTTTTTAAAAAGCAAAATTACATAAAAATCTTGAAAGGGACGTGTAGTTAAAATGTTAATTTCTAGTTGTTCGTATAAAACGTTGGTTTTTGAAAAAAATATATCTCTAGACCCATAAGACGCACATATGTCTGCCAGCACTCAAAATAAAGGAAATGTAACTTAATATAAAGTAGTTTATGACACTTATCATCGTAGGAGTAGTAGTTTTTATGATATTCACATTTGAATGTAAATTTGGCAAATGAAAATTTGTCCGATCAACTATAAATCAATTTATTTTAGCAAATATCATGAAAACAACTATTCCTACGAAGGTAAACATCGTAAACTACTTTATAGCTCATTAAACTAGCTTTAATGTGAGTGCTAATAGACATCTGTACGCCAAACGATTTTTGAGATATAAACTTTTCAATATAAATTCACTAACTACTAATCTTTCAGTAGATTTTTAAGAAATTTTGCTTTTTAAAAAGCTGTATCTCAAAGACTATTGGACGTAAATAGCTCTTTTAGGGCTAATATATCAGAAAATTTACTCTTCTTTAAATAATGTTCTGTTAGATTTTCTAGTGTTGTTGGTAGATTTTAAGATATAGAGCTCCGAATGAAAAATTAATGTTTTTTTAAGGTTTTGAAACGGCCGCCATTTTTTATTCCTCCTACCTATATAGGGCAGACTCTGGCAGATTTTGATTAGTAATTATACATAGTTTTCATTAGAGCAATCAAAAATTGGGGTGAGATAACTGCCTTTTTTTTCTTCCCGGCTCTTTTACTATTACTAAGGACTGATGGGAAAGTAAAAATAGTATAAAGAAACTTTTCCGATTAAACTCTCTTGTATTTTAAAAAAATCCAACAGACTTTGTACTTCAAAAAATTTAATAAAAAAAGATGTCAAGCACATAACAGTAAGTGGCGAATCAATCAATGTTGATTTATAGACAAGTTTTCATATGACATTCAATAGCTTTGACATCTACTGTTTTATTAAAAAAAAAATTCAGTATTCATTACGAATACAGCACAAGTTCTAAAGAGAAGACTCTTTTTTAATTATTTCCAGACTGGAAAGTTAAATGCTTTAATTGGATTGAAATATACGGAACCGAGCCTGAAGCCTGTGAGTAAAATCAATGCCACTCTGAACAAATTAGAAATAAGTATTCAAAGCAGGAATGTTGATTGAAGTGGGAAAGCAATAACTGCAAAGCACTCCTACATTTTCACAGACAAGAAAATAGCGAATACCTGTTGTAAGTTCCATTGAACTGAACTTTAAAAAAGATATACTTAATAATGTGTATATTTAAAAATTTTTTTTAAAAATATCTTTATTGAAATTTACGAATGTATATTATATAATACATTCAGTAAATTTGTTCTTAGTTAAAATGGAGTGTTACAGGCGTGTAGAGAAACTATCCATTGGTAGCACTCTAATTAAAAATATTTTAATTCTTTTTTTTGGTTCTGATATTTTCTTTTAATTTGCAGAAGCATTTGATTGCATAATAAAAAATTATAAAATATGAAAATTGCCGTTTACCAACAATATTAGTTTACAACAAATTTTTACAGTAACAGAAGTTCCAGTTGAGCTAAAGGTGAGCATTTGAACCAGACCTTTGATTAAGGGCTATTTTAGCAACGTTCATAAACAGGAATATTAGGCTTCTTTTTTTTTTTTAATATTCCAATAATATACTGTTATATCCAATTTATTTCACTGTTTATAGTTATACAAAGTGTCCTGTTTCAACTTGACTGTCGTATGTCCATCTGTCTCTTTGGCAAACTGTATGTTTTTTATTTGTTCAAGGTACTAACTTTTAGCTTAATGTGATAAAGGACAATCGGTACAATAATAGAGCCGGATTTTTTTCGTAGGTTCTGAGACTGTTTGTAATTTTTCTTTGATGTTTCGCTTAAAACTTGTGGACTTGCGATTTTCAAATAATAAGATCTAAGATTCTGTAACGTAAAAACAGTTAGAAAATGATCACATTTCTCTGACTTTATAGGATTGTTTTATCCGAAAAAGTATACATCGTATTTTTTATTTATTTTACTTTTTTGTCAAAGCATGTAACTACTCCCACAATTGGTTTTACGTAACTTAGTTCTAATCATTAGGTAATGCGAACATAAACTATCAACACCTTATAATGTCACCAAGTAATCAAAGGGAGAAGACTCAGTAAAGTATATATAATATATTTGATGTATGAAATATGTATGAAGTACTATTTCTATTTCAATGAAGGGTACGAAAAAAAACTTAAACTAAATCCCGAAAAACATATAATAATCGCAGATAATTTTAATAGGTCAAGTTTACATGGCTACTTAAAAATACAGTATACCATTATTTTTTAAACTAGCAACTAAACCATTTTTCTTGGAGATAGTCGCACTAACGTTGGGGATAGAAGTAATAACCCAGGGTAAAGGAAAATAATTAAATTAAAATGTGGAATAATTGTGTCCTCTAAATCGGGAACAAAGGTATATATCGTCCTTTAACTCATAGATACATTACATTATAGATATTGTCGATAGTTCTAGTGCAAAGTGTGAACTGAGGTGAAGGAAGTTGATGCTTAGTCAAATTGGTATTCATCCGATTTACCTTGGGATCGCAATAAACTCAGAAAGTAATTGGCAAATTGGTTTGAAAGATGCATAATTGTATTTTAATGAAGATATTTGTTCTGTTTTTTTTTTTTTTTTTTTTTTTTTTTTACCTTGACGCAAAATAAATATTAAGATAACCTTGGACGGTTTTAAACGTGCTAAAATCAATTAATACTACTGAAATATTGTCTCCCTATTTATAGCCTTAATTTTTTTTTTTTTTTTTTTTTTTATTATCTTCAGGATTCAAATACATTTTTTCCTAATTTCCTTGTTATTGCATTAATATTATGATATTTTGTCATATTTATAATTGGTATTAATTTTATATGGAAACTTATTCTGTTTAAACCATCATTTAACTATATATTGCTCACTTATAAAGTAAAAGTGATAGAGCAAAGAACTTTATATGAAATATGATTTTATATAAAATTAAGAGGGAATTTAAAGTTCAATTTAAGGGACGTGACGGCCGTACGGGTTGGGGCGCAGGTCCCAGTGCGCTCGGTTCGGAACGTTGTGGGTTCGATTCCCATCTGGGGCAGTTAAACATTCATTTTTCGGTTGTCCCGAAGAATGAATCTTGACACTCCCTCCCACCTTGGTTAGTATGCGGCGGCAACCTAGATAGCCGTCAGGGGTTGGCAAAAAGGACCCACAGGCCGGACTTGTTCCCCCCCCCCCCTACCAAATACCAGTAGCAGTACCAAACTTCAAATTAAATACTCATGTAAAAACAAGTTTTTTCCGCAATTCCGCTACCATAGATAATCAATGAAACCATAAAAAAATAAATAAACACAAGATCAGTCCACTCCTTTATGAGATAATTAAAACAAGGGCACACAACCATGGACTTCGCAACCTTAAGTCTTCAGCGACTCCTGATAGATTCTGTTTTGGGAAGGTTGACTTTTATTTCGTACCAGTGCCACAGAATGGAAATTCGATCCACTGCTTTGGTTTGAATAGATTGTTTATCTGTAGGATAACACTCTTTGTATGCCAGAAATGGCCTGCAGGAGGTAAACAACAAGAAAAAAAGATATATGACAGATACAGATGACACTGTATTGATCTGTAAAGAATCAAACCCATCTAGCTGTCCCTTCCCACAATCCCGCAAGGCAGGATTCAATCCGTCAGTCGGAGTGAAATATTCTAAACAGAGGAATACTCCGCAACTGCCAGTATCTGAGTCGACACTCGCTAAATCTTTTTAAAAATGTACAAGGACTCGTCGGGGGCACGATTGTATAAATTTTATCAGTCCTTGGGGCACCATTAGCCATATTGGATTTTGCATTAGTTCCTTCCCCTTCTTTTGATTTTTTATGAGATCCGATTTTTTGGACTGTTTACGTCGAGTTGACTTGTTCATAAACTAGGAATAAGTATACAAAAAGATATAAAAATAATATTATACGAGAAAAAAAAATAAGTGTCGATATCAAGACTTTAATATTATATCAATCTGTATCCATAAAATTTAAATTCGTCATACTAGTCCAAAAATATAATAATCTATTTCATTATTTCATAGATTTATAATATGGATGATATTGGTAATATATTCATTATGTACATTGTTACCAATTTAGCATTTTTGGCATATTTTATTTTATTATTTTCGCTTTATCCACAGGTGCGGATAACTATCTTCAGGAAAAACAGTGTAGTATATATAGTATGCTTTAAAAATGTACGTTATTTAAGTTTATTTTTATAAAGAGAGATCGATTAATCTATGGGGTACAGACCCGTTTTAATTTTACCCAAAATTATAGACATCTAACTTGGACTGTAAAGTAGCGAAATGCATAATATATATATAAGATTATTTTTATCTTGAAGGAACTGTACGAGCATCACACATCTTTTACTAACAACAATATTCCGAGTTGAAATTATTCCTTACTCTTTCTTTTTTTTAGTTAAAAATATTTTTATTGTAACGTTTTTAGTTTTTCTAGTATTTACAATTTTTTAAATATAAAATATTATGTCAAATATTTAACTTATAAGTGCAAAAAAATGGTCTTAAAAAATCTTATAAATTTTTTTTTATATCATAATATATGTCCGATTCTCGTTTTTGGAATTTATTTTCAGTTTTTCATATTCATTTTCATGAATCCACTGAATCATGAACTTAAACGATGTTATATTGAGTAAAACTGACGAAAAATCTAGAATATTTAAAACATGATAACATATTTTGAGCTAAAATAGTTTCACAAAATTTAGATGATCTTAATGGATAATTTGAGTAAACAAACTCGAAAAAGGGTTAATTAGTTTTCACTCGGGCAGGTTATAATAATAAAAAAATGTGCTCATAATAATCATAGGAATAAGAAAGCATTTATTTAACTACAGGAATGGAAAAACTGTACAGCAGTTAGATCAGAATTTCAAAATGTTGCACACAGTGTGGTGGTATAATCCAACTCTCCTTCAAAGTAAAAGTGGAGCAAAAAAGTCCACGCCCACGGAAGGAAAATTAACGTTGAGGTTAATAAAAATGGTCACTGATGATGAATGTAATCTGAACGGAAACAACGCACCCAGTGATTGGCTTGTACACCCCCTACTCCTATGGCACGTCCCTGAAAGGCACATAAGGCTGGCCTTTTTGGCTTCACTTTTTCATCCGGCTAACTCACTCCATTATACTCCGAGATTTTACAGCGTTTAAATAATATTGCAGCATTTATGACTTATATTACTTTTCTCGCCATTCATAGATATTTTATTTTTAAAAAATAATCTATTATCTTATGTATTTATCCTTATTTCTATTTATTACTTTAAAGTTAAGTTGTATAAACTCTATCATTGACTATATGAGATTTTGAAAAAAAAAATAACCACTATCAAAGGGCAGAAGCTGTGTATATAGAATAATTCAGATTAATTAGGATTTATTTTATTCCGCTTTGCAGTTTTCGACCAAAATAATAAAAACCCACTGTATAGTTCTCAAACTTTAAATACACAAACAAACATTCAGCTCTAATATGGTTGCTATAATTTTGGAGGGGCCACAATCTTTCCCATAACAACAACAACAAGACAGTCCCTTCCTACAATTAACCTTTTACCTCGACCAATAATAGCTTACCCATAATTACAATCCCATTACCATAATGAGACGGCCGAACCGACTATTAGTATTAACCTTGGTTTTGAAACATTGCCATATCGCCCTTAATGACAGAGGAATGTGCCTTTGTACCTTATTTTCTCTGCAAATATTTATTGTATACTTTCTGGAACAAAATTTCAGTCTAAATTAATAAAAACATTGTTGCAAGTTGTATATTGGGTAGTTGAGTAAGTAGTCTTTGCAAGCAGGTCAGCGCTTCAGTAATTGTATGGAGGACTTTCCGTTTAAATTTCTCCACAAAAATAATTGACTAAATAAATATTTGTTACATAGATAAAAGGATGAATGAAAAATCGATCTTTATTTTGGAACAGTTGGACCCAAAGAATGACAATGTAAGGAGTATTTGTCCGGCTACATTATTGTGAAGTTGAACAAAATAAAATAATCAAGGAGTATCAGAGATCATAAACAAAAAAAAATATTAGAAGGCAATCCTTCCCGCCGCCCCGCCCCACTAAAACCCCTTTTTAGTGACGGTCCAATATCACTTTTGAAACATTCAATTAAAACGAAAAGAGGAGACTTAAGTTAGTTAAATCAAGCAATATTTAAAAAGCGCCTAAGATAGACAATAATCAGACATAATTAGATTTCAGTAATGAGAAATTTTTAAATACGCCGGAGGAGTCCGAAAGCAGAAAACTCATCAATTGATATCACTCACCAAACACATAAGTGTAGTGAATTATAAAACGGACACTAAAGGAATGAACCAACATTATGTAGGTATAATTAATAAAATAAAAATGTAATAATTAGTAGCTGAGGGACATAAATGGTAATTTAACAACATTTACTTTAAAAGTATCAGGGAAGGTTGGAACATTATACAGGGCGCAGCGCTAATAAGGAATTGTAAATAGAAGGACCGAATACTGTAGAGCTATGTTGCATATTAAAAAGTAAATAGAATAATGTTTAGATTACATCAATAGAGAGATTTAAAAGAAAAGGAAATAATCCTAATTAGGGATAAATTAATTAAATGGAGAATGTAAAATATTGAATATGATATATAATGTGATATGATATAAGTGATTTTTTTTTTATAATTGGACGATTTTTTTAAGATTAGGTAATTATTAAATGATTAATATTATTAAATATAATAATTTTATGTTTTTTGGCTTTCCTCAATTATGTTTAATAAAAGCGTTGCTCTAATAATTATAGGAACCCTATATTTACAATAGTAATGTCCATTTTAATCCGATAAGATTATGTTTATGTAATAAAAATAATAATACGTCAATTTACGATATAAGTGTTATTAATTGAAGGGGTTAGTGGATGATGGGGTTATGTAACAAATAGTAAATTTAAGAAAAATAATTTTTAATAGTTGGAGTTTGTTATGGTTTGAAAGGTACATAGTCCCTTCTACATCTAGGTATCTCAGTTAATATTTGGATTTTGAGGTTAGAGTACTTCTCTCTAGTTTGATAGGTATCTACCCCCTTCATTCAAACTAAAGATTCAAAAAATCAAAAAATTTTGTATAGCCCCTTCATCCACTCACCTCTTCAATTATACATTTTTTAAAAATATAATTTAAAAAAGAGACGTATATATACATATTGTTTTTAAATTCTTGATAGTATTAATGTATGATTTTAGGGATCGGGTTTGAAAATAACCAATGAGCAATAACTTATAATGTAAGTGCAAATTGTTTTTTTCCTTTCGTTTGTACGCTTTCTACCTCCTGTCCCGTTTTTGTCCACCACGTCAAAAACACCGTTTTTTAACTTATGAAACCATTCAAAACTTCCCTCACTTATATATATTCTCGCCTATATATTATATCAGTTTTGAAGATTGATTTAACCTCAAAATGTTTGATATAATATAAAATTAAAGAAGTAAAAAAGGATTAAATCGTTATAAAACTTAGAAAAATATGTAATGGAAATTTATTTCTGGGATATGTATGAATTCTTAAGAGTATTTCTTATGAAAATCCTTATTTTATTAATTTCTTATGAACTTATGAAACCATTCAAAACTTCCCTCACTTATATATATTCTCGCCTATATATTATATCAGTTTTGAATATGAATTGATTTAACCTCAGAATGTTTAATATAATAAAAAATTGAAGAAGTAAAAAAGGATTAAATCGTTATAAAACTTAGAAAAATATGTAATGGAAATTTATTTCTGGGATATGTATGAAGTCTTAAGAGTATTTCTTATGAAAATCCTTATTTTATTAATTTCTTATGAACTTATGAAACCATTCAAAACTTCCCTCACTTATATTTATTCTCGCCTATATATTATATCAGTTTTGAATATGAATTGATTTAACCTCAGAATGTTTAATATAATAAAAAATTGAAGAAGTAAAAAAGGATTAAATCGTTATAAAACTTAGAAAAATATGTAATGGAAATTTATTTCTGGGATATGTATGAAGTCTTAAGAGTATTTCCCCCCGGAAATTGCAACCAATTTTACAACTTAAAAATTCACAAAACATTGAAGAAAGAGGACATTATTAGAGATGAATTGGAACGCTTACTAAGAATCTAGAGGTGGTTCGCGTATTATAAATATTTTATTTAGATAGGAATCATAAACATCAATGTGTAGTGACCATTGATCCCCCTCCTCCCTGATACCCAATATCAAACAGATTATTGTTCCATTGTATCTTTTTACACGGATAAATCCATCATGATGGGAAAAAAAAAACCAAAGGTCCGGCAGGTATTAATAAATGAGAAAGGGATATTTTCCTTTCTTTTTTTATTTTTTTTACATCCCAGCAATGTCCGCTACACCCGTAGCCATCTTGATTGATGGGGTACAGTCTATTCATTTGTACTTTGTTCGAAACGATCCCATTGTCATTGATTCTGTTTATTTATTTATTTTATTTTTAATTTTATCCTCGATGTGAACCTGCCCTATCGAACGGTTTACTAATCGATAACTGAGGCCATAATCGAGTAGAGGAACAATACCGCGATTAACTAAGCACTAACAGCTTCCCTAACTGGGTATAGTGAGCCTCCGCTGATGAGGGCTTTGTACCACCTCCCACAAAATCAATTACGACCATACTATTATTAGTAATAATTGGGATATTATTTATAAAATATAATTAAAAGTTAATGATTTTTAACTTTTGTATGTCTAAAAAAATATGTTCTCAAAAAGTGAAACTATCACTCGTATTATACGTTTTAAAGAGCAAGGAGCAAATTTAATTCCATGTCGGCCTATTATTGAAAATGTATTAGAGCATAATAGATCGGATCATATATCCGATTTTGAAGAATTTTTCAGATTTTGCGGTTTGGAACCAGGTTGGTATATATCGATTATCTCAGATCCCATACACTGCAACACACTTTGGTGTTTCGAATGTACTATATCTATATTATATATACTGAAAAATAATATAACTAACAAAAAAAAGGTTTTTACCAACGTATTATATAAATTGTATATGGACTATGGTTACGTTTTGAAAATTTTAATAGATTTGAAAAAGTCTACAGAGGAGCCAACGTAGAGAAATAATCCCATGCTTACGGCAGTATCTTTGCAAAACTTTTTTTTTTTTTTTTTTTATCATATGAGTCACTAGTCCAGTGAAGCAACATTATAATTAAACATATTAATTAAATAATTATTACACACAAAAATAATGTGATACTAAAGTATTACGGTTAGACATGCACTATTCCAAATAATCTTTGACACACCAATATTTCCAAATCCGCTCTTGTGACCCGGTCTAAAGTTTCATGAAAGTAAACTATTGTAGACATGGTCTAATATTATCATTTTTATAAAATCTGTTATGTTTCAGTTCCAAGAACATGCATTTGCCCTTACAAACATTTTTTTTTAATAAAGTATCTTTTTTATTACATAGAAATGGGTATCCACAATTTATTTGTTCCCACTCCCCATTATAGAGCGGGTACTTCAATAATGGGGATGAATTCGATGAGTGTCCATGCACACTTAATAAATAGAGATCCATCCATGAAAGTCTCATATGACAATATAATAACCGATATATATCACGTTCACAATTAAAAAAAAACATTGTGTATAATTATATACTATGAAAAGATAATTTGTCGTTGTGTGCAATAAATAAATTATGAAACAATTTAATTCAGATTTGAATTTTTAATTATACGGTAACACTTGATGTCCATGACTTTGCTCTGATTGTATAATAATGCTTGGCTATTATTGTCCCCTACACGCTAACATTATCCAATGATAATAAAAATAAATAAATAAATAGAGGTATTGCAACAAATAGATAAATAAAAAGAGAAAAAATGTTTAAAATAAAACAAATTGTAATTTCCTGAAGAACATTGGAAATCGTCTTCGACTATAAATAGGATTTTTAATTTCCGGGGCTGCCTTGGCAACTTGTAATTTCTTTTTTCTTTTTCTATCTTTTTTCTTTTCTTTTCCAAGAAGAAAAACTATCAGATAACATCAAGTAACCCGTCCAGTAGGTTTCCTAATAATATTAAAATTATTTACGTTTTGCAATGTATTACTTTCATTTCAAGAATATATTAGTAGTCAGTCGAAGGTAGAAAATAGGTAACTTTTACAACCTGGTCAGTATCTGAAAACGTTAGGCTTGTTAGTTCCATATCAGTTATGTCATTGATATACAACCGTTACTATCAAGGAATTAATATTAATATTAATTTTGTACAAATTTCAACTTCTTACTAATTTCTATTTATAATGCCCAAATATATGATTAGAATGTTGAAAGTAGAAAACAGGTGACTTCTACAAAGTGATTAAAAAAAAAAATTAAAATATTTTTTAATTTCGTAACAAAAACTCAAGGATTGGTCATAACTTCTGTGGGTTAGAGCAACAAAAAATCTATAACAAAATTGAAATTTTATTTCATGTTACTTTCAATTTTTTATTTATTTATTAGGGGAAAAATGACCTTTTCATGAGGCTAAAAATCCAAAACAATTATAAATGAATATATTATTGTAGCTTGAAATAAAGGAATAATTTTGGGCCATTTATTTGACAAAAAAGATACGGAAACCCGCAATACCGTTAGGATGTGCATGTTTGATAAAGTCGACATCTTCATTTTAATGGCTCTGATAAGGAATATTAATATGAAACTCATGCAATATGCGCAGTAGAATAATTAATTAAACACTTATATACTTAACAATAAATCATTTAGCGATATATTATTTACCCTTTTTAATCTCTGATGCAACAACGTCATAAGAGGTTGAATATGAAAACAAGTTGGAAAACTTTAACATTTTAGGCTTGTATTACATAAAGTGAATTAATTTTATTTTTTGTCTTTAGCTAAACTATTATTAGAATATATAATTACAGATTTATTGCAATCGTCAAAAACGTTAAGTAAGTGTATTTGACGGAAAAAAGCACAGCCATTTGCATCGAGAATCACAAGTAGAAACAATAGAGGATTACATAAATAAAAAGTTCATGAAGTTCCACCAATTACTGAGTAGAACTGCTGCAGGATATCCTGTAATAAGTTCTTTATTTTATATTGTCACTCTAAAATTTTATTATATCGTTTTTTCTCTTTTTCATCATTTTCTTTAATTCACTTTCTTTTTTCTTTTTTTTTCCATTGGAAGTCTAATTATTTATTTCGTTAGATTCATAAATGTCATTTTTTTTTTTATTAGCTTTGCTTTTATCTTTTATTAAGATTAAGAACTATTATTTTAATCTATCAACTTAATCTTATTTTTTATTATTTATGACGTTGTATATAGTTAGGGGTGTATTTTGTATGATACTATAAACTCCCCATAATATATATATATATGTATG
>NW_027106788.1:248898-268161 GCF_000696795.3 Halyomorpha halys
ATATATGTACCTCATACATTAAACATGTAAGGCTATATATATATATATATATGTACCTCATACATTAAACATGTAAGGCTCACCAGGTCGATCTGGTATTAAATAAATAAAACAGAAAAACGCGTTTTAAAATCCATCTGGCCCAAATAACCAAGACTCACAAATTGGTGTGTGTGTGTCTGTGAACAGCCTACCTAAAAACAAAAAGTCTTACGAAATCGAAATTACCTATTTAAGGTAGGTTTATGCCTATGACATTACACCAACTTTTCCCCTAAAATTGACATCCTGAAAGTGCCACGTTATATAAAATATGAAATTATACAATAATTTCATATCAACTATATGAAATAATATAATATAAAATATAGAATACATTTTAATATAATAAAATGTCACTTTAATGTTATCATTTCATTTTAATGCCTAAAATAGTTTCTTAATATAACTAGAGGTTTTAAAATCAAATATGAAAAAAAAAAACTATTTTTTTGTCAATTGTTCGTTACTCCATTGTAATATACCCTATCAGAACCATTGCAGCTGTGTAGTGCAGCATAGAGCTTAGCCATAAATCCGGAGCGAGGTAGCCAATGCAAATTCTTCTCGCACTCCAACATCGGACAATGGCCGACACCACGAAGGTGAGTGAATGCCAATAGACGCCATTGAATCCCGCTCATTATTGCGAGGATTTAATGTCCCTCATAAATTGTGACAAATAATGACCTCATAAAATATTTCAATACATCCTGCAACGATAGCGATTTGCAGACTGCGCAGTTCAACTCTGCATTTCTCAGGATTTAAACTTTGCTGATATTAGAAAAACTTTTTATTTAGTTTGAAAAAGTAAAAAATGTAGTAAATACAATTATTTTCTTAATTAAAATTCAGTATGTTTAGTCTTAGAATTGGTTTACATATTAGACATGTAGTAACTTGTTACTGCTCAGTTGGCATTTAATGTCTACTTTTTGCTAAGCAAATGCCAGTTAATGCATTTTTTAACTGAGTTTTAATTAACATCAATTGATAATACTTTAGAATATGTGCAGTATACAATCTAGAAATAAATGGATTGTGTTCCAGTTGTTGAAATTGAGCAAATGTATCAAAATAGAACTTAACTTTGTATGAATTTTGCGCTGTATGAAAAATGATTAAAACAGTAAAACTGGGCCACATAGTAACAAATTATATTTTTGTTAAGTAATATGATAAACGCAATTTATTTATTTACAAGTAAAGTAAGAAAACATTAAAAAAACTACTTTAATGAAAACAAAAATTAGTATTATTATTTTTTCGGTTGGCCCTTGTAGATCTTTGGTTGCTCAAATTAGCCTTCTCCACGCCTGTCCATCTTGTGCAACTGCTTTCCAGTTTTCTGCACGCAGCTCTTTCACATCTTTGTTGATTCTGCCTATTCATCTGGTTTTTAGACTCCCACGTGTCTCTTGCCTACTATCCAGGTATTGCTGTGTGGAGGTGACCTGATGGATTGCTTCGAGCCACATATCCCGCCCATCTTAACCCTCCTTGCCTTCTTATCGCGAGATATTGATTGACTCTCCAAGCAGTTCATGGTTATTTCTTCTCCTCCATGTTAAGGCTCTGATCCCAGATCGCTCCTGTGATTGTGCCGAGGGCTTTCCATCCAAAATCTGCTTTCTAGGGTATCCATCTGCACAGGTCTCGCATCCGTATATCAGAGTACAACCTAATTTATTGTACAACCTTAGTTGAGAATGAAAAAAATTTTGTCAAAAAGATTTAGGAAATAATCTATCCATTAAGCCCACATTTTTTATTATAGAACTATATGAACTAAATACTTGTTTAAATTTTATTCTATAAATAGAACTATTCCACACTTCTTGGACGTTTGGGCCTGTATTGTATTTGATTTACACGGAAATTAACTTTCTTAAATTATATTTTTACTTAGAAATATACATACCGACCGCCATTCTAGAAGTATAGTGACCGCTGGAATAACAACATAATTGTCAATTGTTTTTTAGAAAGGAATGTTTGCCATGCTTTACGTATGTAACGATATCGACTAAATACATGTTTAAGGCAAGAATGTAAGTTGATTTCAGCGCTACAACAGCTCAAATATTCTTTGTGTCATTTTACATTGAAAAATATTTCTTCTATTTAGATAGCGACTTAAATGCACTTCTTGTCATTATCGTACCCCAAAGATGATTTAAATTTTTTGTTAATAGGAATTAATTCCGTTATATATGTTATATACGGTCACTGCAGGAAGATTTCCCTTCCAGAAAACTTAAGAAGTTACACAGAAACTTAGAAAGTTAAACAGAAAAGTTAAAAGATTTAATTAGCCTAATGACTGGTAATATGATTTCCTTCTTCTGCATACCCTGTTATGATAGTCTTAAATAATCTTAGTACCAGTTTTCTATACTTTTAGTAAAGAAAACACACTTATGCTGTTAAATCGTGATATACTGTTTTGTTAATTTTTATTGAAATAATTTTTTTCGTAACGTTTTCATTTTCTTTTTAATTGTCTTCCTTACTCCTATAAGCCAGAAATGTAAAATGTTTGGTATATTTTCAGAAGGACGTATTTACATGATGCTGGTTAATGTGAGCCTGTAATTATTATTTTATGAATTGAAATACCTTAAAAGTTGCAATAGGAACCCACAATGTCTATAAACTATAAAAAAGAAGAATAAAACCAAATCTAAGGGCCATTAAATCAAAACAAATTGGAATTATTTTTATTTTGCTTGTCCTGTAAAATTTAAATTTTTGCAGTTGAGTCATTACACTTCTTAAACGGCGATATATTCAATAATTTATTCACAAAAGTTCTGGATTTCACATGAAAAAGCTAAAACGGTGTGTTCCACGAATCTTTGATGAATTTACAGCTTTCCATTATTGACCTTTCGTTAAGCCTGAATACGAATGAAGGCTATAAAGTAAATACGACGAACTCAAACACATTTCCATTCCTGTATTTAAACATTCCTTCTCTCCAATTACATGGGTTTCTTAGTAAATTTATCATAGATAACTTCTTTGAGAAACGAGGTGATTTATAAAGTTAAATCTTCATGAAAAATTTGTAATTAAGTTTTAAATTATTATCTATGTTTTGAGCGGATAATTAAAACTTTATTAGCTATTTCAGTTCCAAATATAGTTAGATTTAACTCCTCTACTATACTAAACTGGCTCTCTGGACTAACGGGCGGTTAAAATAAAATAAATAAACTTTTGAGAAAACACTGAAATGAAGACATTGAAGCCCCAAGAATATCAACTCATGAAGGAAAAATGATGAGAAATAAAATTTTACCAATATGACCATTGTACGAATAACTGGAAGTGCTAATTGGCAAATGTAAATACGTCAAACACCAAAACTTTAAGGAGAATAGTAATTAATATACATAGCAGGTACACAATTATGTATCATTTTACAACTTTATCCATAAAATTTAATTTTCCTTTTTAATTGTACATTATGACTTTATTAATATGTGTCAAAAATAATAAAAATCATGAGTTGAATTTCATGGCACTATAATCGTGATACCGTCGTATGTTAATTTAAAAATAAAAAAAATGTTTGCTTATTGTCAGTGAATAATGATCCTTCCAATGTATCCCAAAACCTCCAATCCCAAATCACCACCCTTGCAGAATGGTGCCAAAACTTAAAAAGGATTAAAATAAATTCCAATAAATCACATTTACCCATCGTTGTAAACCTTCGTCTTGCCCCCCACTTATTCCTATCGAACAGATCCATTACTTAGGACTAAATCTGGACAAACGACTGACATGGAATCCTCATACAAGACTGAAAAGACAGGAAACTGCTCGTCGATTCCAACTGTTACAACCTTTACTAGATAAACGGTCCAAACTTCCAATCCATTACAAAAGACTGATCTACATGACTGATATAAGGCCTATCTGGACATACGGATTTGGGGACTCCACTAAACCATCGAATTCCTCCCGAATCCAATCCTTACAGTCCAAAATCCTTCGTAAAATCCTTAATGCTCCTTACTTTGTCCCAAATCAAATCATCTATCAAGATCTCAATATCCCATATGTTGCCGATTTGACCAGAACCAGATACCAATCCTTCCATGATAAACTTCCCAACCACCCAAGACAACTCGTTTCTAACCTGACTTTTCCTTCATTATGAGATGGCCTCGAGATCTTCTCCTCTAGAAATGTTTTTGGAGTTCTATCAATGGGTAGATTCTCCACGTTTGTATCATGTCATTATATCACTTATAGCAAATTTACTTGATGTATATATGTGTATACAGTTGTAAATAATAATAAATAAATTATTAAAAAAAATTTTTTCACTGACTATTAAATTATATTATACATTAATTAATAGGTTATTGCACTGAGGTAATTTGTCTATTTTTATTGGTACTATTTTTTTCTTATTTGTACCAAATTATAATACTATATAATACTTTTTGTACCAAATTAACAAAAGGTTCTTCCGAAATCAGTTAGATCTAAGTGTTTTATCACATGTCTGACTGATTTTAAAATTGTGTGCCCAATATATGAGAATAGATGCTATTCTCATATACGGGGACAAATATATATAACATGCTCATGTTGGCAACTAGCTCCTTTGTATTCCCTTCTAGCTGAGACATGAACTACTCTCGGACCAGACTATACATGTACATCTACAAGGCAGTGGGACTAGGGATTGTAGCGCATTAACAGTACTGTATTAGTGTACTAGTGTATAGCACACTAAAACAGTATGGCTAATGAATGGAATCGGATTGCGTCGCGTCTACTCAGCAGAGCTTTCCACTCTGAACACATCACTTTAAAGGATTACGACTTAACTATTCATTATAACATACTCAGCATACTGAGTTATATTATTCTGAATATAATTATGTGTAATTATAATTGTAGTTTTGCATCCCTTTTAGATTTGGGACAGTCAATAGAGAGATTTCAGTAATCTTTGGAACACGTTAATTTTAAAAAAACAACTTTTTTTTTATAAATATGTCACTATTCAAGCAAAGAAGCTATATACTATTATATACAGTTAGAAAGGATTTTCGTTATGCATTATTCAGAGAGAACCGAAAAAGTGGCAATTTTAAGCGTGCTCGGGTGGCATCGTAGATATGCTTGTTTATTTTAAAAAATAGTTAGTTTTCGGGTTATAGCCAAAATATGAACAAAAAAAATTACATTTTAACAGGCGGTAAACCTGAAATTCCAATTCAGTATTCCAAAAAACACAAAATCGTTGAGATAAATACTTTTTCTAGAAAACACATAATTCGACTCTTCGATAAATTAAAAATTTTTGTAACAATCTCTTGTGATGTAGATTACCAAAAAAGAACACACTTATTTTTGTCTTCTTATATCCTTAGTTTTATACTTAATTTCGTTATGTTGTGCGTAAAATAATAGCTATATCTGAATATCGCCTTGCTTCTGTTTTTGTTATATTGAGCTTAAAAAATACTTAAGAAACACGTGTCTACTAAAATACTAATACTAAAAACTCATATTTTATTAAAAGGACATCTTCCCCCTTTACCATCCTTAAAAAATATTCTTACACTATGGAAATTTTCATGAACTCCTTTGCTTCTTCATTGCCATGATAAATAAAACGTTTTTTGGAAATAGTTATTTATTCGATTGACCATGTGAATGAATAAAAGGAAGATGGTCTGGGTGGGATCAAAATAACTGATATAGTAAATAAACCATTTACAATGAGCCAAAATTTCGGCCCACGTACTTATACATGCTGCAATTAGTTAGACTATATGTGAAATGCCATTATTAGTTAAAAGAAAAATACTAGCAGTTAAATACTACTCCAAAATCATATCTAGTCTAAATTACCCACTAAATATTTTTTTATATATTACCCATTAAATATTTTTTTCCCATTATAATTACCCATTAAATATTTTTTTCTTCATCCGGTAATCAAGTGTACCCTTATAATGCACTAAATACTCGTATTTCCTTCCCTAACAGATCCTCACTATATATTGTTCACCCAAATCTAAGTCTAATCTCCAAATGTAATAAACCAACATCCTCACAGATAGAACTATGGTTCTCCCTCCAGCTTCTCTCCAGGCTGTCAAAAATAACTACTTCAGTTACAATTTATCCCCAATTATCACATTAAAAAAGTTCAATCTATTTAAAACTACCAGGATTTGTATATATTATCTATATACTACGTTTATATACATATATACACTGTATAAAATACAAATATATTGTAACATCAGATATAATGATTTTGGAGTACACTGCTGTAATTTAAGTTATAATATCTCAGCTTAAATTAAAAAAATAAATAAAACAAATGCACCTCATACAACTTTTAGTTACAACCCTACTCTGATTGAAAATCAGTTTCTGCTCAAATAGGGCTAGTGCAAGTAAAAATGACAAACAGTAAATTTTTGGTCTCCAGTTAAGTGAGTATAATTTTTCAGTCCTTGAATTGAAAAAAAAAAGTTTTTCTGATAAAATTATTTAGGGCTATTGAGAAACTTAGGACTTTATTTTTAAAATCTCTTAATAAAAATTTTCTTTTCAATAATTAATTTCAAATACCTTTCAAATCTTTAATGGCAAGAGTTTAATCATTTTTATTTCCTTTTATAAAACATCACAATGCAAACGAAAGAGAGAAAAAAAGAGAAATGAAATTATTTTTCACTTACTTCGTGATTAATATTCTAACCTAACTAAGTAAGGAGAGAAATTTACAATCTCCAAAACCTAATTTCTAGCTGGAATTTAATATAAGCCCGGATACTTGTTGTTAATTGGACCCGTAAAAGGAAAATGAAGGCAGTCGAGTAAGGGACTTTATAACAACGGTTTGTATAATTAATAGGTTTGTTATAGTCTCATGGAAATACATAGTTTAAATAAAAAATATATTCTATTATATAAAAGATCTAATATAATATGATTTAGGGTTATAATGGTGGAGATATTTGTGGTGTAAATGAGCGGTGGCACCGTGGTAAGGCCAGATGCTACTAACTCCAATCACCCGGGTTCAAATCTGACTGGGCAGAAAATTGTTTTCTGTCACAATGTAGCCGTAAGTCAACTCTGTGGGTTATGGAGCCCTCCTGGGGTCCACCCAGCCTCATATCTTCGTTACCCTTATTTGGGTAAAAAATTGGCGGTCGAGCGTGATTCTGACCAAATCACCTTGCACAACCGTTGGACTAGTAAGAGTACTTCCTTACAAACTACTGAACCACTGACCCTTCATGGGTTGTAGCGGTACTTTTTTTAATTTTAATAAGTAATTAGTTGTAGTCCTACAACTTAAGTTCCAAAGGATTTTATTTGTTAAAACTTTATTATATTTCTTTTCAAGATTATATTTGCAACATCTGAACAACTTTTCCTACTCTCCTGCCCATTATCTAGTTCTTTTAAACTGTATTTTTTTCTTTCTGTCCATCTACGTATCAAAATTTCAGAGCACTGCGCCCTGAATTGTTATTGTTAGTAGTAGAAGAAATAACCATTCAAGGCTCAGTGCACGGAAATTTTAATGTTTAGAGGAAGTGCAATTTAAAAGAACTTGAAAAATAATGTTTAAAATTTAAATCTGTTTGTTCTCCGAAACCGTGTTCAGATGTTATAAAGAATAAAGAAGTGGATAAATGGTATAAAATAAATTCATAAATATAATAAAGTTTTTGATGATATTTATATAAAAGTAGAGTCCAGGCAGTCCAATTTTATGAGTGGTTTTAATTACCTTACCCTGTTCCTCACTCTCTACTTCTTCCTCACTCTCAAAATAATATTTATTTATTCAAACTTCATTTCATTAAGGCCCCCAATGTCATTGTTAATATTACTAAAGCTTAGTCATATTTTTTTGATTTATATAACTTAGAAATGAAAATAAACACGGGATAGGGGATACAAAATGCCTGCGATACTTGATCGTGTATATTCTATGGATAGAACTCGGAAATGGATAGGCACTAGGTGCTCTATGAAATGGATTGTACTCCATTTATTTTACGTTGCATGCATCGAGGAACAGATTTGGTTCCGTATCTTCAGTCCACAATCAAATTAGTGTTGGGGCATAATTGAACGACTTTGATTTGTAGAAATTTTTAAGGCTAATGTGAGTTGGTATCTATTAAGTCCCATATCAATTTCATCACATTTTGTCCCATACTTAAGCATGTTTTTGTATTTAACATATATTTCGTGGCACGCATATTTCAAAACCGGCTGGCTTATTTTGCCCAAATTTTAAAGAGAGTGGGGGATTAGTGTAAGCTAGTCTGGAATCAATTTCGTCAGATCCTATCGATTAATTTCGCTCACGCATGTGCGAATTTTGACATCCTTATAATTCCAAAACAGCTCATCCTATTCAGCACAAATCGGGAGAAATTTTAATGATTAATGTTGACATGGTGTTTAATTTAGGTATTCCGCGGAGTAAAAGTTGAGGGAGATTACCCAAACTAATTTTTATAGGATGGTATGGCTGGTTTAAATAAAGTTGTGGACTGTATTAGGAATAAATTATTACTATGATAAATAAAATAAAATGCCAATATTATTGATGATTAATGACAATAGATATAGATTGCCAAATATGATTACAATTTTTATTATTACGTTAGATATTAATTTTGATAGATTACAATTACTTGCTGTTGATTTATAGTCAGGACTTGTTCTTCTGCTGTGTTCTTTTGTTCCCTCATACTGATTTCGTTCCCTGCCAGTTGTCCTAGGTAGTCTGTGCTCACTTGTCTGTCTTCTTCACTCTCGAGGGGTAATTAGCCTACTTCTCTCTTCTCCCATCAGATGGCAGCATTTTCACACTCATCCTGAATTCTACTCAAATGTGAGGGGGGGGGGGGAGGACCACCCAAACACATGGTCTGGTATAAGCTCCAGTAAATTCTATCTACTACTTTAGCAGACGCTTGCGCTAACAATTTTTCCTTGATACATTTATAATTCCAAAATGGCACGTCCAATTTAGCTCGAATATGATGAAAAGTTGGGGAGTAGTGTTTACAGGATAACGCATAAATTTTATTAAATTCCATAAATTTCTTTCCGTTGCCGATAAGAACAACTGGAATCCCTGATACATCAGTGTACCTTCAATAGCTCATGATGAGACTCGTCCCCTTACTCCTGGACGAAGAAACATTAATTTTGAAATATATAATTTAAAAAAAAAAAAAAAAAGATATCACTCCTTCCATTAAAAACTCCCTAACCACTCAAACCCCCTAGTTTCTAACCTCGCATTCTCTTCTATTCCTGATAATCCTCCGAGGCGTCTGAAAAGAAGATGGCCACGGGACCTTCTAGTTTAAATTAATGTTTGAAGTACCACCAATGGGTGGTTCCTTCCCAAGATTTTCAAGTGTATATGAAACATACAACATATTTACTTATTGTATTATTTTGTACAGTTGTAAATTACAATAAATAAATAATAATAAAAAAAAAAAAAAAACGAAAAAAAAGTAAATAAAAATATAAGAATAGTTAGGAAGTTATGATTCTATACTGACGCATGTACTTGGTTTTTTTTGTAGATTAATATAGACATTGCGGATTGATGGATGGTGGTATGAAGGCAGACATGGAAACATCGCCATCAAACCTTCTTGTTCGCTAAACCTTCATTATTTTAAGATAATTATTGGTTTTAATCTTTAATATTAAAAAAATTGAAACTAAATAATGTGTTGACAAATGTTCCCACGATCCTGATTGAGGCAGGATTCATAATGATTCTGATTAAAAAGTTTCTTCGTTTCCGCGTACTCACTTCCGATAATTTTATTCGCACCGGCTGTTATAGGTGTGGCAATAGCAACAAATAACACATTGCAGCTAACAGTCCAATCACAAGTTACCCAACCTGGGATGTGTTCCTGCCTTTCAGAACAGAACGATTTCGCAAACCTGATGGTAGTACCAATACCTGAAGGATTACCTAATCGGAAGGAAAAAGAAGGGTCAACAAAGCTTATAAATCTTGTGAAACTCTAGCATTTAACTGCTGGGTTGAAATGGGTGGTTATTTTCGATCTCTGTAAGATTAGCTATAATATCGACTAAACGAAAAATCTATGAAACTCAATACATAAAGTAATAAAAATTAGTAATTCAGGAATAAAAATAAGGATGTAATTATGCATAATTAAGTCCAATCACCCACAGTCATCTCATAAAAAAAGATACAATGATGTGAATGCCTTGACCGTCTTTAACCAACTTTAATATATGGAACCCTCCAGATTTGAGAGCTGTTCAAATTAATTTCGGAAAAACTTTGGGTTATAAATAACAAGCTAGTTAAAAATATTAATTGGTTCAACATCTGAAAAGTAACAAACGTTAAAAAGATAAATTAAACCCATAGATTAGGTGATTTTTATAAGCTAAATCATGAAATATCAATGTATATGTGACGTTTTCGATAAAATCAACTTAACGGAAGTTCCAATTTATAGAATCGATTTTTCATTTTTTTTCCCGATATTCTGTTCCGATATAAAATGGTTCTAACAATTTTAGTTAAACTCCAGTACATCAATCTACAATTAAGTTTTCTTTAATATCAGATAGGTCAAATCCTCATTGAAATAGTCTAACAGGACTTAAATGACGAAAAAAATCTTCTAAAGAACTTTTAATGTTGTTATTTGAAAAAAAAAGTTCTCATTATTAACAAAAATAAACAGTGGGAAAATACAAAATATAAATAAATTTTATAACAAATTAAAGCAACAATTGAGATACCTTATTCGGACCGGAAAAGACTGATCTTTTCCGATTTGTTTTATAATCTTTTGTTAATGTATTATATGCCTGGTAGGCATAGAAAATTTATATGAGTTGCTCCAACCTAGAAAAACCCTAAAATTGGGTTATTTATAGAAACAGAAAAATACAAAATTTTGTTCATAAATTGAGCCTTCCCTAATCTTTGTAGGTCTTTTTTTTTTCTAAAAATCATAAAAATAAGAATAACTTCAAAATGCGTCCAATTTGCAATAAGTGACAACATTTACTGCAATTAATAATCAACTAAGGATTACATACTAATATAATCGAGTGGATAGTGTGTTCTAGAAATAGAATAAATTTAGAAATACTCGTAGTTAAGTTTAATCGGAGTGGACTTCAAAAAATGTATTTCCGTCAAAAACTCAAAGTCAAAATTTATTAATACTTTAATTTATATATTGTAAGTGAGTGAAAGTAAATAGCAAGTCATAATTCTTAGTAATGTTTTTTTTTTCAATTTGATTGTTTTAAAGAAATATAGAAATTCATATTTAATTAGTGTCATGCAATCATCAAATGCTTAGCTTAAATGAGAGAAATTATTGATTTTTTAACAATTCTTATTAATATCAGGCCTAATTTTTTTAATAATTTCCTAATTTATATTTATCTCTATTGAACGATAGACTCATCTCCTAATTAATACAATTTAGCTTTTATATATTACTTACTTGATAAATTTTGATTGAATATTTAGGCGAAACAATTATTTTCAATTCTAGTTGTATAGAAGTATTTCTCACCTGTAAAATAAGAAAAAATAGCTTAGAAAAAAAATTAAAATAATTGATTATATGTAATATTGTAACAAGAAATTAATTAATAAATCAATAAAGTTATTAATAAGCTAAAAACGCTTTTGCGATTGTTATCAAAACTGTTTCAACGATTCATAAGTTGAAACATAAGCACTAGCATAGATTCATTGGGTTTCCAACTATATACTTACAAGTATATAATAGTTTTCACAAAGGAACTTGAGTCACTAATGAGTTAGATCTAAAACAGTGAAATAACTATTTTTAACAGTTTGAATTGGAAATGTTTGTAGATGAAAAACCTACTAGAATATTCTGACAATGTTTTATTTATTTTACATTTACAAAAAAACAAAATCTCTGATAGGATATTATTTAAACAAAAGGGGAAATGCTACCTTGATTTTTTTTTTCCTCGCTGAGGGACCTTAGAAGGAAGAGGAGTCTGGTGGAAGGGAGAAAATTCTCTTTGAATAAATGATCGACTGCATCACAGATTCAATCCACTCCGCATTTTAAAATGAATGGAAGGGTATTTTCGAAATGGTGATTTTTCGCTGACTAAGCAAGGAAATATTGCATCTCAGACAGTTTTACGACTTATTCTTCCCCTCCCCGCCCCCCCCCCGATAAATTCTAGTTGATTTACAAATTACAAAACCGATTAAATTTTCAGTTAAAATTTCGATTGTAAAATAAAAAAAAATGAAGGGTTGATAAATAACCCTTATATTAATTCAACTAGATGATTCACAGAGGATTAATTCTAATACTTATTAACTTATTTACCTTTTTTTAAAACCCTTATAATTATTAATAATGAACACGATGTTTTAAACTATTAAATAAATAACTAATCCACAAGTTAATTACTATCTTCATTGTTGGTTTATTTAATTATTTTGATTTGCAAAATCAATCCATTAAATTTTTTCCAATCATCTGTTTCGCACAATTTCGACTTAAAGAAAGTAGAAAATGAATGAATATCATGTATTGTATTTGATCAACAATACACTGACTAAAAAAAGTTGATTTACTTAAAGGTAATTAAACTGAAGGAAGAAAGAAGTCATAATAATTTTCTCTCTAGAAAAGTGAATTGAAAGTTTTGAGGCAGAATAATCATGTGTGGAAACAGAATATTTATGTTGTAGATGCGGTCTTTTAATACGTTTTTTGTTTCGCCGATGTAAGCAGAATTACAATTGGGTGTGGAGCAAGGGATGCGGTATATGACAAGTGATCTGTGTAGAAGAGGGATGGCGTCTTTAAGTTGGGAGTAGATATTATCTTTTGTTCTTAGCACTGATGAAGGCTAGAAATTCAGTCCGAAAAGCAGTAATAAATAAGTTTTTTAATTAGTTATGTATATATAAATGTATAAAAATTATCTAAATTGGACAATTATTTGCTTAGATGGAACGCGATTGAAACGCGTTTTAACTTTATCTTTTTTGTTTATTCTTAGATTTTATTGATATTCAGCACGCAACACAAGTTCTTTGATAAGTACAAACCATTTTTTAATTCATCGAAAAACAAATACGAATACACGTAAACATTTCATCCGGTGTCGACTACTTTGTTTTTAGTTTTATCTCAATCTTAAGAAATATTACAGTTCGACTTATTTAACCTATAAATTCTTTTTTACAGTATGAATTAATGAAAACTGATGAATAACAGCGTTGTGTCAATTATTTAAGATAGATTTTTAACAATAAAAATTATTTTTCTAATATTTTCAACGTTCGTTCCCAATGTATGATTGACATAATTTTCTTTCGCACAATTCATTATGTTAATTTTATTACTCACATAAAGCACTGTCTGATTTTTTATTGTTTTTTTCCAATGTTTTCAATATTCCTTATATTGTTTTTTATTTTGTTTTTTGCTTACTTTTACAATATTATATTTTATCTTCTTTAAGTATCACCTGCTACATTACAGTTACTCTGTTTCTTAGTTTGCTATATATTTATATATATATACTATATATTACGTCGGAATAAATAAAATGAGCTTTACGTATTTTTGTTCGTCACTACCATCATCTTACATTCAGTTTACCTACCATTTAACATTCAACTAAGAAATTTCACTTATAAAACACGAGATTTTCACCCATTTATATATTTTTAAATTTTAAGGTTTTCTTTGAAAAATGGTGAAATAAAAATAAATTAAATTAAATATTTAGAGTTTACAGGTATTTGAGGAAGTAAGTAATTTTTTTAAAACTTTTTCAGCAACTGTAGGGAATAATTAAGGATATAAAATGTGAGTTAATTATATTCTATTTAACAAAACCTCTATTGCGATGCATTTGGAATAGGTTAATTGGTATTTCCATGAAAGCTGATTAACGTGGCATGTATAAACTATATGTATAAACTATATGTGGCTGTGGCAGGTAGAGGTTTGATACTTCTCTTTGAACTGAATTAATGTGACGCATGATAGGCATTTACTAATTATATCAGTTGATTATATGTGGCTATACGGTAGAGAGGTCCCAATGGGCAACCAGAACCACTTATCAGTTCCACAACAGTGACTCACTAGGATTCCAATAGGTTCAAAAAGTTATTTCACATTTAAATGGAAATTAAAAACGAGAGGAAGCAATTATTCAACTTTAAATTTAAGAACCTTAAAACCAAAACTTACATGAGAGTCAAAATTGTTTTTAGTCCAGTAAAAATAGTTTAAAATTCTGCTGTATCTAAAAAAACTAAGTGTAAATTTCTTTCTTTCCTTGGCTTCTCATGAAAAAATGTTTGAAAACATGATAGTAAAAAGTTTATAAATCCTTGAGGGTCCTGTGGCCTATGACAGATATTTAAAATGACCCCTGTCAATTTTTATGTTTATTGACAACAACTCCTAACGTAGCTGAAATATCAATATAAACTACTTTTTAGTGCATTTGATGAGTTTCATTTTGAGCGTTTATAGGTAAAAAATATTGCCATTTGGAAAACTATCTCGGAATATATAGAACATAAAAAATTATAATACAACATAAAGCTGCGTTAATCACACTACTAAGCAGTTTATAATAAATATATTTCCAAGAATAGTACATATAATGATATCTGCTAATATAATTATATTATATTATAATATAATGATATCTGCTAAAATGTTAAAATTTAGCAAACAACTGTCCGTTCGAAAATATTGACAGTTAAGAATTCTATTAGGGCTCCAATTTTAGAAACTTAACCCTACTCAAATACTTTCTTTTAGTGTGGTAGGTACTTTTCAAGACGATGAGTACTAAATAAAAAATAATCGAAAATTTTTTAAATTTCAACTCCTTTTTTCCAAGGAAATTTACTATACTCGTTGTTTATCCACGATAAAAAATTGACTTTTTTCATTAAAAAAAAATGTGCGCAAGCAGTTGAAAAAATCATGTATTCTACATAAAAAAATTAATTTTGATAGGAGTGTACAGAAACAAAAAGAGAAGTGGAAACTTTTAATGAATAAAGATTTTACTACTTGATTTCTTATATTAAATTTATTGATTTAAAATGTATCTATAATTATTTCACTAATGGATTTGTCGCAACTATTTTTAGCCCAACTGTGATATATATTACATAGTTGTTGACAAATATAAATAGGAAGAAACATTTTATTCATAATGCAGTGCCCAACTGTATCAGGTTTCTACACATAGGTAAGACTAGTTGGACAATGCTTATTCTAATATTACATAGGCGTGGTCAGTAAATATTAAAATACATAATAGTAGTAAATAATTTCTTTTGTTTTTGTTTTAGTCTTCTTCTATATTGTCATATTTTTTTTTTTTTTTTTATAAAAAAAAATTAAATTATTAGTCCTAAATAAGTTACAGTGTTTGTGGTGTAGGGTGATTGTCTATGTAAACTGGAGGGCATGTTTTGTGTCATAGAGTAAATGTGACATGTTTTGACTTTGTTAATTTTATTTTTTCATTTAAATCAACCACGACAAGTCAAACTAAGAATAATGGTGGCGACATTATACGTTTTTAGCAGGGCAAGGGAGCAGCGAAATTTTTCACAGTACAAAAAGGTGTCGTGGCGAAAAAGCGTTCTTAAACCTGCTTCATAATATATAAATCTTGAACTTTTTTTAATTAATTATTCATTGCGTGCTTTGTTGTTAACTATCGATTTCAATATTTATAATAACTAAATAGATCTCGTGACTAAATGTTTAAGCTTTATAAGTCACGAGAAATAGCCATTGGCCACTTTAGTATTTAAGCCGTCAGATTAATATCCCTACATATAATTTATTATTTGGAAAATATAGCCATATTTAACATATTAGAGAAACTTTCATTATATATTATAGTCTTTGGTAAGGAACAAAAGCTTACTTTTTTTGTTAATAGAATTGAATTTCAAGCACCTAAATATAAAAATTACTCGCCTTTAAATTGAAAAAATCGGTATTTAATAAATTCAGTATTTATTTTAAAAATTGAGTGTTATGGCATGTTGTCTTTGTAATGCGATGCTCTATTTGGTAGGTCATTTTTAAATTGTTGATGTGAGATATGCTGTCTCATTTATTGGATGTTATCGTTTTCTCGCCTGATGATAATGCCTCAATCAAAGAAAAGAGATGACTGATATTTGAAAGAGTTGATGTTTTGTTTTTAACATTTATTTTTATAACAACTAAATTATACTTTTCCATTAAGAATGCTTTACTTGAAATCTGAACATCAGTAGGAATTTGTGGTTACATCAAAAGTCAAAGTTGGAATTTATTATCAATAATATTTTGATAGGATGATAAATTTATAATAGGATCGCGATTTTTAAAATTAATATAACTAAAACTCTTATAGGCCTTCTTGGAATCGGGATATCGTGTCAAATATTTAAATCAGTTCTTTTCGTTTTTGAAGAACAAAGGAGACCTTGTTGAACTTAATTAAACGCAATTCTTCCAAGAGAAAGAAAAAGCACCTATCTCTGAACCAAATTATTTATATTTTTAATTTCTTATTCCAAAGAAATCTGAAATTAGCTGTACTTGGTATTAGATTTTCCGAGTAATTTTCCTAACAATAGATGCCTTTGTTTCTGAAGAGACAATGATCAAAGAGAAAAGCCTTCTCAGGTATCAGCTATTTAGGACTAATTTAAGAGTGTCTTATCTTCTATACAGCTTTATATATTTATAGCAGATTAAATAATTATCTATATTATTTTCTGATATTATATATTAAATAAATCTGTAGCACTAAAACTGCTGAAGGGTCAGGGATGCAGTACTTAGTAAGGACGTACTACTGGGCAAGGAGGTGATTTGGTCAGAATCACACACAATTACCGATTAAAAATTAAAAAAAAAATACCCTCTTTATAGGCTGGCTGAAGAGGGAGGGCTCAAGAACCCACAGGGTTGATTCAAGGCCACAATAAAAAATGATCTGTCACAGCGGAATTCAAAACCATGTCCTTGGAGTTAGTAGCACACTGCCAAACCACTACAACTATCTTTTGATCCTTATCTCTTAACGTTGTTTATTTTTTCCTACGTTATTCATCATATAATAAACAAAAAAATTAAAATTGTTAAAAATGAGATAAATATTGGTTCAGTTTTTTGGTTTATGAAAATGTGTTTATGTGTTTTTTTAGAAGTAAACAGAGATAATTATTAATTAAAATGATAATTTTATAATAATAAAGTTTATTAAGCACTGTAATTTTTTGATAACAGAGTCCTAACCTGATGGAGGTTTTGTGATAATAGTGTGATGGCGTATAAGAGAAAACTGTAAAAAAAATTAAATTGATGCAATAAGAAAGAAAATATTTGTAAGTAAAAAACTATTTTCAGAAAACTATTTAAAGAAAATGTGTTATATTAATTAATACGTATATTTGTTTTTAAAGATAATTGATTTTGACAATTATCCTGTAATAGAAAGAAATAATTTTAATCACTTGAACAAAACAATAATTTATTATAAACTAGCAGACCAGGCAATAATGCTTCGCTTTTAACAGAGATGGACAAAAAATAGCTATGGATAAAACTACAGCTTAAAAAATTGTTATGGAAACGACCGTTATTCATATTATTATTCGTATGAACCATTATTAAATATTAAACATTATACGAACAAACGAACACTGATTTTTTATAAGTTACATTGTGTGAGTGGGTAGCTCATTGGTAAGGCAGAGGGCTACAAACTCCAAGGACCCGGGTTCGGATCCGTCTGAGGTAGATAATTATCATCTGTTTCACTATATTTCATAATTATTTGTTCCGTTGAGTCAGCCCTGTGGGTCACGGAGCCCTCTGGGGACCACCTAGCCTCATAAAGTGGGTATCCTCAATTTGGTAAAAATCGTGCGGTCGAGCCTGATTCTGACCAAATCACCTCCCAGCACAACCGTTGGTCTAGTACTTCTTTACAAAATTCTGCATATATTAACAAATAACTAAAACTACCCAAAAGCTTACATTCCCATCTTCTAACCAATAGGATTTTTTTTTATTTAATTCAATTTACCTTTGCATATAACTTGAAACTGTATCTGATCTGGAAATCTAAAATCATACTCTCTTTGGAATAAAAAAAAAAAAGTTGAAAATTTTTTTCTGTTTTCATCTCGTGATAATGTTTACAACTAATTGAATTTTATTATAGCAGTAATATATAACTACATATTACATACTACATATTGTGCCTTGTTGTGAACTAATTGATAGGTGTGTTAACTGGGCACATCAATCAACATCTATTACAGGTGACAGCTGAGCATGTTGATAAGGTGTTCAACAACAGTTGTTTCGTTCGACAACTGTTCCTCCCAAAGGCTACAATAACACCCTTCCTCGTGTGGGCGCAGTCTACCAGTACGAGTACCGGTTATGAAAAAACACCACGGTCCTCCCACGGAGGTAACTAAAAAAAAAAATAATGGTTTTGTGATATACCGACTCTAGCGTATAGTGAATAGCGTCTTTGTCCACAGAGACATTGGTTCTATTCATTTAGAAATATAATTTACTTAGTCCAGGTCCCGAAGATGTTCGATATTTATTGCTTTTAGACGATTACTGGACACTATATATTAATAGGGTGTAGTATTTCCATTGATTTACAAACTGTAATGAAAATAAAATATTAATTTATCTGTTTTAAATTGTATACATTAGTCTAGGGACTGACATGTTTCGGATACTGCTAACTTTCTTATCTTCCTTGGGTGGAACCGGTAAGAAGAACTTCCGCTCCGAAGGCTGAAATAACCCAGATCGACGAACAGCCTTCTGTTGAACTGCTGAGGAGGCAGGATCTGATTGGCTAATTGAAGAGACGAGGAGAGAGGCCCAACGAGTCCTGGATAACGGTGAAGCCAACTGACCCAGGCGAGGGTCATTGACTCCTTCACTTCTTGCCGCCGAGGATTTCGTACGCGCCCTCGGTTTATTAGAGTTTCAGGATCAAGCAATATTTCATATAAAATATACTGAAAAATCAGTTAGTGAATTTATTTTGAGATATCTATATTGGACATTTTTTCCCTAACAACTAGAAATTAAC